>NC_053165.1:612915-919373 GCF_016835505.1 Polypterus senegalus | reverse complement strand
CTTGCCGTTCATATAACCACGAGTGTTGTAATGGAGCCAACCAGTACTAATTAAATCCCAACGCTGCCACCAGTGACGCTAATTTTGATTTAATTGCTCACGTGCATGGCCTGACAATCTCATAGTGTAAAACTTATTTATGTGCAGGTAGGTAAGCAGCTGATATGGAAAACTGAAAGCAAATGTTGAAATCGAAACACTTCAGAAAAAAGCATATATATTTACAGTATATATACGAGGGGGAGTCAAGCTAAAGTTAGATAATGGGATTTATTAGAAAATGAAATGGAGCTTAACAAAACTGATCATGTCATTTCTCAATGTCATCTCCACCCTTCTCAATGCACTTGCGCCATCTTCCTAGAAGTGTCCTGATTCCAGCAGAATAAATGGTTTTGTCTTGTCCTCACAACCACTTGTACACCACTTTCTTGAAGTCGTCATCTGTCTTGAATCGACGACCACCCAGTTGTTTTTTTTGCGGTCCAAAAAGGTCGAAATCACACAGTGCCAAATCTTTAGTTTCTCCAGACAAGGCTTGGTGTGGGTGGGCATTGTCTTGGAGCAAAAGGACATCTTGAGACAGCAGTCCCCACCACTTGGGTTGAATAGCAGGCTTCACATTGGTCCATTTCATTTTCTAATAAATCCCATTATCTAACTTTAGCTTGACTCCCCCTTGTATACAGTATATGGTGCGTATATATATATAGTATATATATATATATATATATATATATATATATATATATATATATATATATATATATATATATGTGTGCCCAACTACTTTGCGCGTGTTAAAGTTGTCTGTGAAGGGCTCCCTGTTTAAACGCGGCTGCCAGTCGTGAACTGGGCCCTTCGTCGCACAGCATTATGATTTTTTATAAGAGAAACAAAATTACAAAAGAAAACCCTTGGATATCGATTCGATAGGAACGGCCTACTCAGAATCACTGTCCGAATCGTAATTATGTGGTGGTGTAGGAGCATTTCTGTTTCTGTCCATTCACAGTCCGTCTCGTTTTCACGACGCTATCGTTTCCTCTCACGATCTCTTCTCAACCTTTCTCCAATCTCGCAGGTGGCTTTGTGGCAATCCGAAGAGTAAGGCAATATACACGGAGCAATGGTTATAAAAGGGGGACACACAGGTATCCAGGCTCGTTAAAGCATAAATAGGGATCACTTCACTGACATGTGAGCAAGCCACGGTACAACTGTGAGACGCGCAGCACTCGTCGGCTACAACGAAACAATAATAATTTCCAGAACGTGCTGTTATGTTGTCATTCATTTTACCCACTGTTTTCCTTTCATTCATATGTTAAGTAGGCACGTACCTTTTACCTTCAGCAATCTCATTCTCTAATGAGGCCTCAGGAGCTAACCAGTGTAACACTGTCCACCACCCCTTTCGTTATTCCGGCACATTGTTGACATCCGTGAGTAACAACAACGTACTAAACTGGAAGGTGGTCTACGCATGCATGGAATGCATGGACAAACAAAGATCAAGATCTTAATGAAGGTCTCTTTAGTTAGTTTAAAGCACAACAATCTGTTTAGTTTGAATGTCTGTGTTTTGAGGTGTGACTGGAGTACTACAGTCTTCAGTAGCATAAGCCTGGAGGAGATTCTTAATGCAATGCCTATGTTTTAGCTGTCTCTCTACTGCCATCTAGTGCTTCTACTTCTAATTCATTCGCGGACAAACAAAGATCAAGATCCAAATGAAGATTATATATAGAGATAATATCTGAAGTGTTTTGATTTCAACATTTGCTTTCAATTTTCCATATTGGCTACTTACCTATATATAATATAATATATAGTGAAAAGAACTTGAGACAACATGCTCATAAAGGTTTGGGGTGTGAGCCCCGTATATTGTAAGGTCCAGAATAGCCTTTCCTGGCTTATGCATTCACTGAAATAATGAATCATGTAGCGGACAAATTGCAATGCATGAGTGACATTTATATATAGAGACTGACAGGAAATTGAATACAGAGGGAATTCTGGGAAGAAGGTCGAGCGGACATGACGTGGAATGGTGGAAGTGGTGGGTTTAACGGGTGAATGGAATCGTCTTCCAGTCTTCTCATGGTTAGTTTTATTCTTCCCTTTCTCTGTTGAAAGGGAGAGAGATGTTAGTGCCTTGTACAAAACCCACTTTCTTTGTGCTATCCCACTTCATTGAGCCCGTTATCTGCTCTCCAAGCACGCATATGTGACAATATATATACAGTTATATGAAAAAGTTTTGGGAACCCCTGTTAATTCTTTGGATTTTTGTTTCTCATTGGCTGAGCTTTCAAAGTAGCAACTTCCTTTTAATATATGAAATGCCTTATGGAAACAGTAGGATTTCAGCAGTGACATTAAGTTTATTGGGTTAACAGAAAATATGCAATATGCATTATAACAAAATTAGACAGGTGCATAAATATGGGCACCCCCACAGAGATATGACATCAATACTTAGTTGTGCCTTTTTTTGCTCCTTTGAGCCTCTCGACGCTGTCCTCCTGTAGCCTTTGATGAGTGTCTGGATTCTGGATGGAGGTATTTCTGACCTTCTTTATACAAAATCTCTCCAGTTCAGTTCAATTTGATGGACAGCCTGCTTCAAATCATCCCATAGATTTAAAAATGATATTCAAGTCAGGGGACTGTGATGGCCATTCCAGAACATTGTACTTCTCCCTCTGCACGAATGCCTTTGTAGATTTTGAACTGTGTTTTGGTTCATCATCTTGTTGGAATATCCAACCCCTGCATAACTTCAACTTTGTGACGATGCCTGAACATTATCCTGAAGAATTTGTTGATATTGGGTTGAATTCATGTGACCCTCGACTTTAACACGGGCCCCAGTCCCTGAACTGGCCACACAGCCCCACTGCATGATGGGACCTCCACCAAATCTGACAGTAGCTAGCTGGTGTTTTTCTTGGAATGCCGTGTTCTTCTTCCGCCATGCCGGACCACATAACTCCATTTTTGTCTCATCAGTCCAAAGCACTTTGTTCCCAAATGAATCTGGCTTGTCTAAATGAGCATTTGATACAACAAGCGACTCTGTTTGTGGCGTGAGTGCAGAAAGGGCTTCTTTCTTATCACCCTGCCATACAGATGTTCTTTGTGCAAATTGTGCTGAATTGTAGAACGATGTACAGATACACCATCTGCAGCGAGATGTTCGTGCAGGTCTTTGGAGGTGATCTGTGGTTGTCTGTAACCATTCTCACAATCCTGCACATATGTCTCTCCTGTATTTTTCTTGGCCTGCCAGACCTGCTGGGTTGGTTTAACAGCAACTGTGCCTGTGGCCTTCCATTTCCTGATTCCATTCCTTGCAGTTGAAACTGACAATTTAAACCTCTGAGATGGCTTTTTGTAGCCTTCCCCTAAACCAGGAGACTCAACAATCTTTGTTTTCAGATCTTTTTAGAGTTACTTTGAGGATCCCATGCTGTCTGTCACTCTTCAGAGGAGAGTCAAAGGGAAGGAAGCACAACTTGCAATTGACCACCTTAAATACCTTTTACCACTCATCATTGGACACTCCTGTCTATGAAGTTCAAGGCTTAACACGCTCATCCAACCAAGTAATCAGCATTGAGCAGTGACAGGCATTCAAATCAGCAAAATGTCAAGGGGACCCACATTTGTGCACAGCCAGTTTTTCACATTTGATTTAATTTCATACAACTAAATACTGCTTCACTAAAAATCCATCCATCCATTATCCAACCCGCTATATCCTTACTACAGGGTCACGGGGGTCTGCTGGAGCCAACACAGGGCGCAAGGCAGGAAACCCCAGGCAGGGCGCCAGCCCACCGCAGTCACTAAAAATCTTTGTTCAAAAAACACCCCAGTACTCTGATGTTCCTAGGAAATGAAAGACATATCACTGTTATCTTTTTTGTTGAAAGTAGAGTAAATTACTATGCAGGCTGAGAGGGGTTCCCAAACGTTTATATATATATATGATGTTTGCTGATGATATTGCGATCTGTAGCAATAGTAGGGATCAGGTTGAGGAGACCCTGGAGAGGTGGAGATCTGCTCTAGGGAGGTGAGGAATGAAGGTCAGTAGGACCACCAAGACAGAATACATGTGTGTGAATGAGAAGGAGGTCAGTGGAATGGTGAGGATGAGGGAGTAGAGTTGGCGAAGGTGGATGAATTTAAATACTTGGGATCAACAGTACAGAGTAACAGGGATTGTGAGAGAGAAGTGAAAAAGGGAGTGCAGACAGGGTGGAGTGTGTAGGGAAGAGTGTCAGGAGTAATTTGTGACAGACGGGTATCAGCAAGAATGAAAGGGAAGGTCTACGGGATGGTAGTGAGACCAGCTATGCTATATGGGTTGGAGACGGTGGCACAGGAGACAGAGCTGGAGGTGTCAGAGTTAAAGATGCTAAGATTTGCAGTGGGTGTGACAAGGATGGACAGGATTAGAAATGAGGACATTAGAGGGTCAGCTCAGGTGGGACGGTAGAGAGACAAAGACAGAGAGGCGAGATTGCGTTGGTTTGGACATGTGCAGAGGAGAGATGAGGGGTATATTGGGAGAAGGATGTTAAGGATAGAGCTGCCAGGGAAGATTATAAGAGGAAGGCCTAAGAGGAGGTTTATGGATGTGGTGAGAGAGGACATGCAGGTGATGGGGGTGACAGAACAAGATGACGAGGACAGAAAGATATGGAAGAAGATGATCTGCTGTGGCAACCACTAATGGGAGCAGCTGAAAGAAGAAGAAGAATATATCTATATATATAATACTACAGGTACTCCACTTAAGAACTTTTATCTTTTAAATGTTAAATGTATCATCAGTTACTTGGCAGAATTAACATAAAGAGAATATAACCTTTGCCTGATTTTGGCATGAAATGTTTTGTACTAGCGTCTTTACACTTACGTATTCTTTTTGTTCATAGGAGTAGACTTTACTGTGCATAACAAGGTGTTTGTTTGATATTTTGAACTGACTGGTAAACAGGTAAACATTGTTTAGCACAGCACGATATTTTCCATCCATCCATCCATTTTCTAACCCGTTGAATCTGATCACAGGGTCACGGGGGTCTGCTGGAGCCAATCCCAGCCAACACAGGGCACAAGGCAGGAACCAATCATGGGCAGTGTGCCAACCCACCGCAGGCACGATATTTTCCTTACAGATATTTCGGTAAATAAGGTTAGCTCAGTGACCAGTAGTGCTGCCTTATGGTCTCACAGTCCTGGGTTCAGATTCTGGCCCATTTGCTCTCTAAATAGATTTTACACATTGCCCTGGGGACCCTGATTTTCATCCACACCTCAACAATTTTCATGTTAGGTTAATTAACTGTGGATTTCCTTAAAGTGAATCAATGAGAGTGTGCTTCCAGGGAAGGTTTTTAATTTTCACCCAAAGCAAGCAGAGAAAGAAGGCTTTCTACTGTCCATGACTCTATAAAGCTAAAAAGTAGCTTCAGAAAATTTGAATGCTTATGTTTTAAGCAGGGTTAAGAAAATGGATAGATGTATTTTATAAAATAAAAAATAAACGGCAACAATAAAAATGTGTTCATATCTAGAAAATGAGAAGGAAATAACAAACAAACTGAACAAATACTGTATTTACTCCAGTATTTGTAATATAAGAAGCAAATTGAATACCCCATTACAGAAGTGAAAAAACAAGCGCAGAATTCATGGATTTACAATAAAAGAGTCAGATGTGCTTCAAGCCTTCAGTACATTTTAGACTAATAAAACCCCTGGACCTGATGAGATTTTGCCAATTGTACTGAAAAAAATGTAAGAAATCATAAACCCTTATTTAGACTTATTTGAGCAGTCTTTTGAGAAAGGAGAAGAACCCGAGGGCTGGAAAGTTGCAAATGTAACTTTTCAACCACCAATGACAGGCACGTTCAACACACAATCAAACTCACTCACAATTGACCAGTTTGACAAAACCTATCAGCCTGAATATCCTTGAAACATGAGACCAGGCTCTCTAGGAGTTGTGAGGCAGTGTATTTGTCATACTTCATAAATACTGCAATCAGAATTTTTTAATTCTCTTTGGACCGTAAGAGAATCAAAAGGACAGTGAGTTGAGGTACTTCCCTGGTAACCCCATATAACTGGAACCAAAGCAAATAATTGTATAGAGGTGTTTTCAGAGGTGAGTTCAGGACAGAACTGGCAGAGCTTCCAATTTTCAGTTCTCCCAGCGGGAAGAGGTGAGTCCAGGTGGACAGACATTGGAAGTGACGTCAGCAATATTCTAGCAGTCAATCATCTGGGGCCTCATGTATAAACGGTGCGTACGCACATAAATGTTGCACCCAGTTTCAAAGCAATGCTACTGTTCCTGTGTGGTTTCCCTTTCTTTTTTAGATCCACATCCCTGACGTGGCTTTATTTTAATGCATCTGATTGTAATTAACCTGAAACAATATAATGGTCCACAGAATGGTCAAACTATTCCAAATACCATAACTGCTTTAGCGTTGTTACTCTCACTTCACCTTCTTTTTCTTCTTTCAGCTGCTTCCTTTAAGGGTTGCCACATCGGATTATCTTTTTCCATATTACTCTCAATGCACAATGAGTATTTATATCACTGTATCTGAGTATGAATCACAGCTGTACAGCAGCTGATCGGAAAGAGAATTATCGGTATACAGCATCAAGCACACGCTGCCATGCTGTCTATTGAACTGCTCTCATACGGTAAACGCCTCAGAGCCTTTCCTAGACGGACCTCAAGGTTCACAAACAGTTTCATCCCAAGAACTCTAAACGCACTCCATCAGTCCATCAAGTGCTCCTTGTTGAATTGTTTGGACTTATAAGTACAATCACCTCACTGTGAACTTGTGATACAGTTATAATATCGCACAACCTGAGCCACTTTATAAAGCGCGTATTTACATATGATGACAATATCATTTTTACGATTAAATGCAGCAAAATATGTTATTATTATTATTATATTATACAGATAGAACTTTAACTTAATTTAAATAATCTACTGTATATTGTTAATAATTAAACATGTGAGGACACGTTGCCAGCGCTAGTGAGTCATTGGCGCTCCGTTCAGGGACTGTTGCTGCCTCGCGCTGTATTCTTGCAGGTACTGATGCGACACTGGAAGGATAGATGGATAGAATAATTAAACGCGTACTACGAAGATATTTCAATGTTCCTTAAAAGTTTTGAAGAATCGGCATTCTAAGCTTACAGATGGCTTAACGTTTATTACAGAGCTGATTGTGTGGCGATTGGCTATTTGGAGAAAGAAAAGCAAGGACAGGAATTGGAGGTTAGTACGTTTGAAAGAGACAGTACTGCTACAATAAAGTATTTCATCGAAGTTCGTGCATGGCGCAGCAAGCATCTTGCAGGAGGCAGGAACAATCACTGCGCCACCGTGTTCCCATGTTTAATAATGTGCTTTAACTCTTATCATCATGAAAATGATATCACGTATACATCTCAGTATTTTAATTATTCAGAGAGCTGTAATAACACGAATGTAATGGATTCTGTGTCCTGTCAGAGGAAGAGAAAGCCCATTTAAGAAGCACGTAGTGATCAAATGCAAAACTAGTAAATTAAACAATTTTAAGATGAAGTTTATGATTTTCTACTTTAATGACAAAATAAAACTATGTGATTAAATTGGAAATTTAGAAATTAAAGTTGACATTTCATTCTTCCCACTTTTTTTCTCTGTACCCTAATAAGCTTTCATATGTGTTTCCTTTAGGGGGCGATATAGCTCCCTAATTGGAATAAGTTATTTTATAATTGCGGCGTTTTAAGTAACCGAAATGTTTAGAGATATGATATTAAAAGGCAATATCTCTCCCATAGTGATACAGCTGTAAAAATCACATAAGAGAAAATAACTTAGCTTTCTTTACTGACGATTTACGCGGCATTACAAACGGAGGAAGCTATAGCATGACAATACCAAGGTGGGAGCTTGATGTATACAGTCTGCCATTTTCCGTCGCTGCACTGAAAGCATTTTCGTGATGAATGATGATATCACTCATTCGTCCGTCAGCTTCGAAGTGTTTGGCTGCTTGTCCAAGTATTTATACTGTCTTCTGGTTTCCAAACAAAAAAAGGAAACGATTCAATTTCATCTCTAACATACAGGAATAGTACAATGCCTATTTTCACAGTTGTCCCCTTCATTCTCCAAATGCTAGCAGTTTCTAAATGCTGTCATTGTGTGCTATCTTTGGCCTGCACATGTGAGTGAATTTATAAAATAATTCATTGTACAGAGCACAGTGACATTAAACTTACATTCTTGTTACAATATGACACTCAGACGGTGGGCTACAACTCGCTTTTTCACAGCGACTTTGATATCTGACAACTTTCTTTTTTATTTCAGGCACTGTGTGACTTTGTGAACTTGAGCTTTCGAGTTTCTCCGACTCACTATGTCACTCGATCAACTTCCTTTTGTTGTTTATCTCACTGTTTAAACCAACAGATAGTACGTTTTTCTTTGCCTCCACTTGGTATTCGCTGAACTTCTTCTATTTCCCCCCGTGCTTTTGCCATTGCCTTTTCACAGAATCCTGAGCTTAAGAGCTATTTATATTGATTTGCATATTCAAAGAGGTGTAATTCTGGGAGGAGTTGGGGCGGGGCAGCAGCCAAATGCATGTGCATTAATTTTCATTTTCATTTTAATTTTGTGTAGTGGAAGAACATGGAAGCTGGCGTTCGCACAGATTTATGCATCTGGATTTTTTTGTGCAGTAGCACATTTCCGCTTTTGTGCTTACGTCATGTTATTTGGTCTGGAATCCCTACAGATTTTATTTTTTTCTCCAGCCGTCTGGAGTTTTTTTTTTGTTTTTTCTGTCCCCCCTAGCCATTGGACCTTACTCTTATTCGATGTTAATTAATGTTGATTTATTTTGTTTTCTTATTGTGTCTTTTATTTTTCTATTCTTTATTATGTAAAGCACTTTGAGCTACTGTTTGTATGAAAATGTGCTCTATAAATAAATGTTGTTGTTGTTGTTGTTATAGTGCGAATTCAACGCACGGCATTATGCATGAGGCCTCTGGTCTGCCTGGTGTGGCGGTAGAATTGAGGTCACTAGAGGCCTTCATCTGCACCCTATGTGCACGTGCGTGACAGGACATAATGGTTGTGTTTTGCACTTTGCCCCCATGCCACACATTCAGATAAACTCCAATCAAATTATTTTGAGTCCTTTGGAAGAAGTGCAATATTACACATAAAAAACAGAGATATGTAAATTACAAGGGGAAAATATTCTCTTATTCCTCACAGGTCAATCAGTAGTGGGCATCAGGCTGAAAGAAAACCTGGATGGGGGACAAGGTGAGTAGCCTCCTTCACATTATCTTTACTCCAGAAAAACAAGTGAAAAGCACACTATGTTTATTACGTTATTATGTAGGCGCAGTGGGTAGCGCTGCCGCCTCGCAGTAAGGAGACCTGGGTTCGCTTCTTGGGTCCTCCCTGCGTGGAGTTTGCATGTTCTCCCCGTGTCTGAGGGGGTTTCCTCCCACAATCCTTAGACATGCAGGTGAGGTGCATTGGTGATCCTAAATTGTCCCGTGCGTGTGCTTGGTGTGTGTGTGCCCTGCTGTGGGCTGGCACCCTGCCTGGGGTTTGTTTCCTGCCTTGTGCCCTGTGCTGGCTGGGATTGGCTCCAGCAGACCCCGTGACCCTGTAGTTAGGATATAGTGGGTTGGACGACGACTGACTGAACAGAAACATGTCAACATAAACACAATAGGAGAGGTATGTCGAGTGTCCTCAGCTGTAGTGATGCAGGTTTGGTACACATCCCTTGTGTGATTTGTTTTGAAAGAGCTACCAACACACAGCCCAACACTGCAATCAGGACATTGGAAGATTTTTTTATTTTCTGCAATTTTTTAGTAAGATTTTTTTTTCTGTCAGATGCACATGAAAAGGTAGAATGTGAGTGCCTGACCAGCACAACCAGTGCTGCCCATTCTGTTATTGTAGGCTACCACAGCATAAAGCGAACTGACTTCCACATTCCTCTAACCTGAACATTGACAGTCGGTGCATTGTGAACAGCACTGACGAAGCTAACGTCTTTCTTGTCTTTCCACTTGATCACAACCGTTTCACCTTTTTGCCATGCTGAAGCTTAATGTGACCGAATTCACCAAGCATATCAGGTTGGTTTGCTTGTACAGTGGTGTTTGCTCCACTTTCACTATCTCTGTCAACGTCTGACGATCACTTCACATTGTCAGCACTATTGCTCAATTCAAGTGATGGTTCAGTTTCAGTTTGTTCTAAAACTGGCTTTCTATTTCTTTTGTATACACACCATTATGTGGTTTTGGTTGAAGGCTCAGCGTCACTTGTGAATATTGATGAGTCACCATAGACTGGCAAACTGCATAGAAATATTTCACTTTGTATTTTGCAGCATTTTATTTTATCCACTAGATAGCAGCAGGAAACTGTCCCTAATGATGTTTAGCCGTAATACTGCACATGCCAAAATACGGATAAATCCCGATTGACACTTGGGCTTAACCATACTTATGTAGAATTCTGAGCCTGAGAGACACTCGGTGTTAACACCATGAAAGTAAATAGATGAAAATAAATCAAGAAAATAACAAAATTATTATAACTTGTGATAACAGAGCAGGCTATAAATCAACAAACAGTAAATGGCCATTAAAAGACTTTGTCCTCATTGATTAAGGATAGCCAGAAGGGTTTTAGAAGATGGCAAGTTGTTTAATTTAGTTTATTAATTCTGGATATATTTTTACAACATCCTGGGGCTAATGCTGAAAAGCAGAGGCAGGCGTCTTTGATACCCTTTAGCAAAACTCAGTTATCGTAGTTATGTGGCCTGAGAAGGTTCTGGTGAGGAGATATGCCTTCACAGTTGACTGGAGGTATGTTAGGCTGCATCTGGTTGTGGGTTTGGGAACCAGAGCCCTCAACTGCATAGAAAGACCACTTTCGATAGACATATGCATTGCTGTTAGTATAAAGGAGCCTTGGTAGTGCTTTGTGACACACTAATGCTGAATGATTTATTGGCTGAAAGACCTCAGTGTTAGTGTGTCAGAGAGAGAGAGAGAGAGAGAATGGGCAGCTTTGTTCATAATGGCACTCAGTTTTGATTTAATTCTCTCCTTTGCTGTGACCTCCAGGGGTCCAAAGTACATCCTATAACTGAGCTTGCCTTTGTAATTCACTTGTTGATTCGTTGGGCTTTCCTTGAAGTGATGTTACCAGCCCAGTACACCATAGTGTAGAAGATTGCACTGGCCATCACAGAGTTATAGAAGGTGTCAAGGATGTCACTTCCCACATTAAAGGAGTGCAATCTCCTAAGAAAAAAGAGCCAGCCATGCCCTTTCTTCTCTAATTCCTCTGTGTTCCCAGACCAGTCCAACCTGTCATTTATGCGGACCCCAAGTACTTGTAGGAGTGGACCACCTCTACGTCCACGTTCTGAATAATGATCAGACACAGAGGCTCTTTGGTGCATTGAAAGTCAATAAGCAGCTCCTTGGTTTTGCTGATGTTAAGATGAAGACAATTCTCTTTGCACCAAGAAGCAAATTCTCCACCTGACTCCTCTCCTCTGTCTCATCCTTCTTATCAATACACCCCATAAGTGCAGAATCATCTAAGAATTTCTGCAAGTGACATTTCCATTGATTGCCTGCTTATCGAATAGCAGACAAGCGTGTGAGATTTGAATCAAACAACTGTGTGCTGCTAAAATGTTATGATTTGCGTCTAACAAGGAAAACAAAAAATAAAATTTAAATCAAGATGGTGTCCAAAGACACAGAACTCAAAAGCAATGACAAATTCCAAAACAAAATGATTAATAATCATACTCACTACAAACCAATCCAAAAAAGCCAAAACAAGTTATACTGTATAAACCAAGAGCAGAAAATCAAAATAAAAATAGTCAAAAAGGTTTGTGCAAAAACAACCAAAGGGAGTCAAAGTGCGTAGCTAAGATGCCTATCTAATGCCACAGCATGGCGCTTGGGAGGTTTTTCTAAGCTGTAATTTATGCGTACGTTCTGATGTCTTGTTGGGTTTAATTTGCATTAAGAGTGAAAAATGTAGTCTGGGATTTTTGAGCTAAGGTTGTTATTCTCACCAGTCATGACACGAGGGAGTGGCACCGTGTTGCGTGTTCCTTAGCACGTGGAAGTAGGACAGTTTTTCTGTACTCTGTATATATGACAGGAATGACCCTATAAACTTATAAACCAGGCTGCTCAGCTCACATCTAAAGGCTGTAATTGAGGACGGAAATCACTGAAATGTCATTCGTTATAAATACGTAAACCAGCTTTATCATCATGAAAAGAAAGTTGAAATGTGTTGGAAAAAGTAAAATCGCTACAGCGGGCAGAAGTGCTTGTCAAGTTGCTTGGGACCTTCCAAGTTACAGCAGTAGCCAAGACGTGGAACTGAAGATGTATGCTTGATTAAAGTCTGCTTTCATTGTGGCCAAGTAACAAACAGTTTCATCAACCTGAAAAGAAATTAAAAAGGGGAGAAATGGCTGTTGATAGACAAACCATTATAATTACAGTTTGGAATCTTATACCAAAAATGATGTCTGGAGAAATGTGTTGGAACTGTTTAGATTGAGATTATTTTTTATAAACTCAGTGATAGTAAGTTATTCCTATATATTACAGGTTGGCAGAGCTGAGTGGAGAAAGAAAACTCAACTGAACCTAGAAAAGCTGTAGCAAGGTAAAGCATAGCAGAATTAATTTAAAAAAATAATAAAAGAAGAAAGTTTCTAGCAAGCAAGACTGAAGAGATGGGTGTTGTGGTGAAATTGGTGTCACATTATGAGGAAACCTTGCTAGACTGTAACAAAGGGTAAATGTCTGACAAGTACAATAAAGTTAACTCTGTGTTTTGTGTTGAAAACTTTGGGAAGGCAAGAAGAGCAGCTTAAAACAGTTGGCTTATCCTATCAGTGTCACTTTTGGATAAGTCATGCACAGATGGATTCTGGGGTACTGGTGTTGACTTCTCTGTATGTTAAGCACAATACTTCAAAGATTCTGCATGTGATCGCTGTGTTTGTTGTGTTGTGGCTCAGGACACACAGAGGCATATTTGACTGGTGTGCTTTTTTTGAGGGCTTGTGAAAGAAGGACATTAAAGACCAAATTATGGGTTGAGGTAATGAAGGTGTAATGATGGACGTAACTTCTCAGACAATAACAAGAGGAAAAACACTTTGGATAAGCTGCCAATGTGATGCAACAAAGTCTAGACTGCCCCATAGATATATGAATCAGAACTTGGTATACTGACCAGTACATCACCAAGGATATTTAGAGCAAGATTTGACTGGAACCAAAATTCATTGGGAAGAAGGCCATATTCTTGAGTGAAGCTTAAGATCCTACAAGATGCCGTAGTATTTCATTGACTGTTTCAGAAAAAATCTGAAAACTGTTGACTGAAAAGTACATTTTGAAGTTTAATCCATCTCCATAGGGTGAATGTGAAATGCTTTAAGAAAGTTCTTTCCAGCATGAATGTCCCCTCAACTTAAGCAACAAACTGTTTTCTAGCCATCCATCCAACAAGTAATAACATATTGTGATATGCTGGATCGCCAGATTTTTAAGTTGCGTACAATCCTCTCTGCTTGATCTGTCATAAACACACCATAATGAAACACCCGCACTACCAATCAGTTTGTTCTCACAATTCAGTTTACTGTCTGATGCTAATTGTTGTAATAGATGCTGTATGTTATATTGCATGTTTAGGTACACTGGCCATTGCGATGGACTGGCAACTTATATAAGAATTGATTCTTGTCTTCACAAAAATTGAAAAATGCATTGACTATATCCGGCAGTCTATTTATCTGCCTAATAAAATTCAGGATTATGGAAAATTAAAGTGAACATGGCCAAAGGTAGGAAACCCTGTTTTGATCTGCAGATACGTTTTTAAGGGGTGGCATCCTTTTCCTGGTAGAAAAGATGCACCTGTGCCAGAACACAATTTCCTGTTAGTTCAGGTCCCCAGTCTACACAGAATGCAGTTGTTAAAATAGCTTTTACATAAAGCACATTTGAGGCCATAACTCATTCAATGATTTCACATGTAACTGTAGGCCTGATGTGTAGCACTCAGTGGAGGACATGCCCTGATTTTCCTAAAAATGGTGACTGGGCTCTTTATCTTAAGCACCAAAAGAGATCGTAAATGTGGATCCATTGAAGTGACTGTGATGAGAAAGGATAATGGCAGATTTATCATAGTGGCCTTGGTCACATTTTCTGTGCCTTGCTAGTTTTTTTTTCCTGGTGACAGCTATGAATGTATTTTATTTATGTGACCTCACTATAAAATATTTGGCAAATTACTATATTATACTTGGACAGTTCCAGAGTAAAAGGTGATCATGGGATACATTAGCAAAGGAAGGGACATAATATTGCTTTAGTTGCCTTAAATTTTTAATGCCTCGTTAAAGCAGCTTTCTGAAGTTTGGCTTAGAATATCTTGTTCCAGAAATGAATAAAAACTTGACGTTCATCCAAAACCTCTACAGTACATTTCCTCCTGCATGTGTTTCTTAACATTGGTTAAAGCAACCATTATAGACAAAGTTTATGTAGTAATTATATCTGCACAGTACAGATACAAACACTGGACAAGACACCAGGCCATCACAGAACAGAAATACCACTCATGGAGGGGAAATTCAGAGGTGCCAGTTAACTTATCAGACTCATATTTGGCATAGGGAAGTGAAAAAACAATAAGAAGACCCATAGAAATGTTACACATCATGATCATGGCCTAAAGAAATCTGTAATATTCTATTAGTTCAGTAAAACTGCATGCTGGATCAGTGGAAGAGAGTGAAACTAAGCATCCCACCTTTCCTCTCTTCTGATTTATTTTTCTTCCATCTGAATCCTTTTCAATAGAAGTTCGGTGTTCCTAATCCACAGGGCTCCAAAGTAAATATCTGGAAGAAATGATGGATGTTGAAGAAGATTTTGTGCTTGCGTAAAAACATGACTTTAGAATCGAAAGGACGACTATGAATAAGAACAAAATGAATCTACCTGCGTTCAATCTTCCTCATTCTAAAATAAAATGAAAGCCTGACAATTTCAGTATTTGCACATAATCAATTCTCTTGGTGAAATGCCTTCATTACTGTTAAATTTTTGAAGCACATTGCATTTATCTGTAAAGATTTTACAGTAATTTTCATGGAGCTTAATTTTTCTCTTGTCAACAGATACATCATCCATGATTCATATTGATGCAAATTGCTTCTCTTGTGTTGGAAACTGTGCACTCAATGCAGTTTGCCAGCAAAAAACAGCAGTATTCTTCTATGTGTTTCCATGCTTCTTGTTTCATTGCAGATACATTATACTATTTAATAAATAATTCTAGGCAAATGTGTTAAACATTCCACAAACATCTGTACCGTCATGGTGTAGCCATGTGACACAGTATGCGGTGTGTGGTTTATTTTTTACCTATCTCTGTACATACATTATAAGGAGTTTATAAGGAGTGACAGTTGCCACTCTGACCGTACATGAGTGAGAACATTTAAAACAGGGACCTCCTGGTATGGGTTTAATGGGGACAGTACGAATAATCAAAGTGAAAATTGCTGCAGAATAGATACTGTGTCTTGAGTTTGGAGCAGCACAGCACCACCTGGTGGTTACTGTTGGCATAGTCGGCTGGTTGGTAGAAATCTGCAACGGAAATTTCATTGTGATCTTAAAAACTCATATCTTTAATCCCACACCTATGACACCTACTCCTGCTACCAGAGATGGGCCGTAAATCTGGTAAAAAATCAAGCCACCAGAAAGCTGATAGGTGGTCTAGGATCCACTGGTCATCGCTGGGGAGCACACAGGACAGATGGCGCAACCCAATGAATGGGATCCATACAGACAGTAAGAATACCTTGCAAGAGGGACACTGGATGGCCTTTTCGATGGACCTTTTCATGAAAGAAAAGCACATGAGGTACAAACTATCAGTTGGCCAAAGCCCCAAACAAATGTCATAAAGACCTGGAGAAACACACTCCTTGAAAATGGAGAACCTGTGGCAGGCCATCTCCAATCTTTTTCAGCTTCCTGACAGGAAGGCTGTGAGATGCAGAGAAGCCAGAGTGATGACGGCATTGATGTTGTGATCACCAACCTGAAGGCTGGAAATCAGATGCCAGAAACCCTGAAATATCAACCAGGGGTAAGAGACTTTCTCTCTGTTGAAGTTAATAAGTTGCAGAATCAATGTCTGGACTCCATTGCCAAATTAAATGAGACAGAACAGACTATCCCGGCAAAGGGATTTCCAGACTCTATTTCTGTTTGCTGAACGAAACATGACATGCACAAAACCACCGTATAGACTATGACTCATCACTGAAGAACGAGAGGAAATGAAGTTCCACCCAAAGAGTGACAAATTTATCTGAAGGCTGACTCAATCTTCAACACCTGGAAGAGTTGCTTCAGCCAGTAAGAACAATCCATACTATGCTGACGTATTTAAAAATCACACTGGAGGAAATGTAGGAGATGGCCCAGACCCACTTGAGGCTGTGGACATACACCTCGACAGCACAGAATTAAGACTGCCTAAATGTTTTGATTTGGCAATGCTGTTTAAAACTCTAGAGAACTGTAGACAATTTTCCCACATTGAAACCTCAAGTCTCTGGGATGTCTACTCAGAGTGCTTATATCCAACTTGGTAAAGAAGTGAGGACACTATGCGAACGGGCCCCAGATGATGTAAAAGGGTGCCAAGTAGCACTTGCTCCAACAGAACTAAAGCAAGTTAGGGGAAAACATGACCCTAAAATTACAAAGGCCACTCAGACGGTCTCAGACTGTCCAGAGATGGCTAATCAGTCCCGCTAGCCTGTATCACGTGAGAAACATAAATGCTTAAGACCCCACCTACGCCAACTTTGTCAGGCAACGACATGCCTAAGAAAGGTACGTCCCAAAGAAAAACCTTACAGGAGACAGCAGAGCATAACCAGTTTCCCCTCTGCTTTCCCAGTCAGAGGGGGCAGTGCTTCACTTGTCATACATAGGTGGGGACACCACTGGAGCCACTGTCCTGTATGCCATGGTATTGTGCCAGAACCGCATTTTTTACAACCTCATCCACAAGAGCCCCTGATGTCTGTGTTTGTTTTTTTTGCAGAGGCCAGACTGTTATGGACCAAATGACTCTGCACTACTCTTCCTTCTTGCAGGAGGTCCCCTGACCATGTCCGCCCTCTCCCCTTTATTCAATGTTATATGATATAGTATGAGAAGAGGAACACTTAAAATCTAAAGCCACATTCTTGATCTTAGAGATAATTATCCGTAAAAAGGAATGATCATACCACCAAAGAAACTCATCATCAACAGGTCAATAGCTTGTCCTCCTTATCTTGTAGAAGATTCCTAATGACAGAGTCATGAGTAAATTTCAGGATATGTCTGTCCTTTTGGGAACTCCTGCAGTCATTTGTTTTTAAAATAAACAAAAAAGGTGACAGACAGCAGTGACAACGTGAACATATTTATGCTGGCAGAAAAACAGCCATTAACACTCAACTCAGCTTGCATCATAATGCCATCGCCATCGACACTAGTCCCGGTTGAGGATTGGCTACGACATCAAAACACAACTTACTCTGTTGCTGTAAAGGTGGCAGTTCAGCAAGGCCAGGACCAGGAAATGTGAGAGAAACAAAGTGCAAACTAAACAAAACATCAGAAGCCATGAGATTGTTACAAAATGCCTAATCCAAAATGCTAACCAAACTCACAGAGATCATTTTCCTAAATGACTTTTAAACAACTAAGCGATCACAAAAGTTTTTTATGAAATCCATAAACACGAACATAGAGATTAGTCCGCAGCAATGATGACACACAACACACTTCTGGCTGGCACATGGCAGCAATGGGAGGCCTCTTGGAAGACGTTAGGGACTTTCAAAACTAGATTAGATGTTTTTAGAAGAATTACATGGATAGGACTGGCAAGCTTTGTTGGGCTGAATGGGCTGTTCTCGTCTAGAATGTTCGTAAGAGCAATATGGTTGCATAAAAAGATGGCTGCAGCATCAAAAAAAATAATAAAATGGTATTGCATAAATGTCAAAATAATAATGACAGTATTTAAGAACAATGTTAAAATGCAGGAAATATAACACTGTAATTAGAAATAAGCTGCTTGTTTCTTTATGTCAGCGCAATGGTTGTAAAAGACTTATTTAGATGTTCAAAAAGCCTTTTATACAGACTCACATCAACAATTAATTCTTAATTCTAGAAACTGTAGGCATCAGAGGTAACCTACAAAACAGGATCTCAAGTTGGTTGACCAGCAGGAGACAAAGATTACAGACAAGAGGAGAATATTTCACGTGGAGTGAGGACATCATTGGAGCCCCTCAGGGGTCTGTCCTTGGATCATCTTCTTCTTCTTCTTCTTTCTCTTTCTCTTCATCTTTTCCCACTTCTATGTGGGGTCAATGTGCGCAATCAGCCTTCTCCATACAGCTTGATGTTGTACCTCTTCCCCAGTCGGGCCTTCTCCTTCAAATTTTCTTTTACTTTATCCATTTACCTCTGCTTTGGCTTCCTTCACTTTCTCTTTCCCTGTACTTCCATTCCTATCACTCTTTTGCCCACATATTCATTCTCCCTCTTCATCACATGTCTATACCACTTCAACCTACTTTCCTTTACTTTCTTAGATATCTCTCCCACTTTTATAGTTCCTCTGATTGTTTCATTTCTTATTCTCTCCTTTTTTCTAAATTTTAACATCCATCTCAGCATTCTCATTTATGTCACATCTAACTTCTCCCTTTAGCAGACCCCCGTGACCCTGTAGTTAGGATATAGCGGGATATGTGTAATGGATGGATGGATAACTTCTCCCTTTACCTCCCATTTGCCAGCTCTTTCTATCATTGCTTGTCTTATTACTGTGTTAAAAACCTCACCTTTAACCTTCTCCTTAATTCTTCAATCACACAATACTCCTGATGCTTTCTTCCAGTTGTTGCACTGCACTGCACTCTATGGGTTATCTTGGCATCTAATTTTCCATCTTAGGCTATCAATGATCCTAGATATTTAAATTTACCAACTTTTTTAATAACTATACTTGCAGGATACCCATTAAGTTTTCTAATTTATATTAATAAGCGTAGATTCTGGTGTCTTCAGTAAACTTGTGAAATCAGTGGATCACAGTGAAATTTGAGGAGTACCAGACACTGAGGAGGCTGCAAAAACAATTCAAATATACTTAGACAAGCTTCAGAATTGAGCGAACACTTGGAAAACGCAAATGTCAGTTATAAGATGGGAGACACTATCCTACAGGAAGCAACCTCTGAAAAGGATTTGGGGGTTTATGTTGGCACAACATTTTCATCATCTAAGTAACGTACAGATGCAATTAAAAAGGCAAATAAAATGTTAACTTATGTCGTAAAAACTATTGAATATAATTCAAGGAATGTATAGACTATATAATGCACTAGTAAAATCACATTTGAAGTACTGTGCGCTATTCTGGTCACCACAATACATAAAATGACATAGTAGCACTTGAAGCCGTGTGGAGGAGAGCAACCTGACAACCTTTAAGAAGAATCTGGATGAGATATCGGGACAGCTTAGCTATTATTAGACAAACACACAAGCCTGATTATTTGAATGGTCTCCTCTTGTTTGCCTAATTTCTTATGTTCCTGAAGTCCAAAGTAGTGTTACATATTTTACTTGATAATTAGAAGTTTTAATTACCATCAGATTCCCAATGACATGAAATAATATTCACATTCATTTACATGTATACTTGTTAAGTGCTAACATACTTAAAGAAACAGACATGTTTGTTATATCAAAAAGTCTGATTTTAGATGTAAATGATAGCCTAAACCAGCGGTTCTCAAACTTTCGTATTTCGCGCCCCCCCTTTTCTACCTGGAATAATTCTGCACCACCAGCATAATATAAGATAGATGAGAATAAGCCACGATACAACTAACAAAGGTATGATACTCGTGCGGTGTCGCGGTATCCTATCATTTTGACTTCCGTAAGATTTGCATGTGTTCAGCTAACTTCGATGAAATGTTTGCAATTTATTTTTTTTTAAGTGCTTTAATAACTATTAAAATGCCTTGTGTGGTTTTTGGTAGTAATTCTAATCCCAAAAACAAAGAATAAATTATTTATTCTTATTTAATTATTTTTTTTATGTAACAAAACGATTAAATATGTTTTAATTTTTAAAAATCTCGTAAATGAGGACACCGATGAAGTCAATCTGTGCGAGACAAATGTATTTTCGTCTGACAAATATTATACCGCTGTTAGTTGTATCATGAAAATACCCCAAATACGCAATAAATTATTTTACTCAATCTGGCAATATTGGCTACGCTGTCAATGTGGTGCAGTCGTGCCACAGTATCACCTGATCTACTGTTACCCGGATGTTTGCGCCAGATACAGATACATCTCGAACTTTCTGGATTGAAAATACGCGACTATAAAAGCAGCAGCAGCGGTGCCACTCATCAGTTAGTCATTAGATAGATAGATAGATAGATAGATAGATACTTTATTAATCCCAAGGGGAAATTCACAAAGTCCTGCGGTGGGTTGGCACCCTGCCCAGGATTGGTTCCTGCCTTGTGCCCTGTGTTGGCTGGGATTGGCTCCAGCGGACCCCCGTGACCCTGTATTCGGATTCAGCGGGTTAGACAATGGATGGATGGATGGAAATTCACAAATTACATACATTACATCTATGCCTTAGAAATGTTTTATTTTAATTTTATTTATAATGCATTCATTGTGATTATATGCTTGCAAATTTAAATTTGAAATAAAAGTTAATTTTGATATCTTGTTCATTTATTCGATGCCCCCCTTGTACAGCTTCAGTCTGAGAACCGCTGGCCTAAACAGGAATTGAAAAGAGCAAGTCAACAAAATTAGGCGACATGTAGACGATAACTGAGTTACCTTTAATGTATCATTTGAAGATACAAGTTTTGTTCTTTTTACTCGACACTTAGCAGTTATTTAATCATCATTGTAGAGGGTAATGTTTCAACATTGGTTAATTTTGCAAAATCTCAATGCATTTATGGAACTTTTACTTTTAGTTAATTGTTTTCATTATTTATAGGACAAGTTCATCTTCTAATAAAATTATGAAAAATATGTAAAATTGCTGTGACTGTACCTAGCTACTTAAACCTGAACAGACTCGCGTGGGTTACATTTTCTGGCACAACCTATTCTTTTCAGACTAGTTTTTTTGAGATTATGTTTTAATTCAGAATATGTTTATTCACTCTTTAATGATAGTATTTGATTTCACTTTCTGATTGTGATGCATTTGTTTTATGAGCACTCTGTCATTTTCATTGCACATTTCACCATATGTGAAGATTGTGTTACAGTGTGCTGCACATCTCTCCAGAATTCGATTAGTCATTCTTTTATCCATTTCTCCTTGAGTGATTTTTTTTTTTTTTTTCACCGTCATGATAAGAGAACCAAGCCGTGCTAAAGGGACGGACGCTACTGTGCTGGTCGGCCCCTTCACTTTCAATTAGCTCAGTGTGTGCTACTCTTCAGCACCATCTACCGCTGAGCAATGGAATTGCACATGACTTATTTGCCAGCTGAGGTGAGATGAAAAATCATTTTTGGATACTCCATACATATTTCTTGAAAGGTCAAGAAGCAATACATTTCCAGGCATTGATTCCTTAAGTGGGAGTTTTCTGCTTTCACTTTTTTGCTCTGTAATGTGTCATTTCCAAGAAACAGCTTTGGAAAGACAGTGGAATAGGTGACTATTATAAACTACATATGGATTTTAATAAAGGCCAAAAGAAAACTTTACAAAGATGAAAAATTAATTACTTAAAATGTGTTTTCACCGAGGCAGTTTATACATTTCTTAAAAAGAAAGAAATTGTAAAAGATTTTCTCTGGCAGTCTTCTTTCACTAATCCCATAAAAACATTTATGAGGATTCAGCGTTTTTAGTTTACAGGAGAATGTATCCACTTTCGAAACCTGTGCCATCAGATCATCATGGAAACACTGTAATACAATACAGCTTTTGGCCAGGATACCCTGTTATGAATTCCATTGAATATGTTAGGGAATATTTTAACAGTCTGCTTGGCAAAAGCCAGCCTTTGCCAAAATAATGAGAAAACACTTAAGCAGAATTTGTTAAAAACTATTCCCAGAAGTGCATTTCTGTTAAACTAAAATCCTTACAGGCTAAAAAAATGAAAATTACACAAACTTAAAACTCTTTAAGCATTACACTTAATGCGATCGAAATTGATTAATTTCACTTTGATGCCATCTTTCGTGCATATTTATACTTCAGTTCAGTTTTTTGTGTAAGCTTTCTGTGAAAAGCACTGTGTTGGGGCAATATGCAGAATTCTTTTTATGATATGATTGTCTGGATGACTATGAAGATGGACCTTATGCTGAATCTACTCTCGTAATGAAGAAGAAGATGCAGGGTAGCCTGCTCCTTGATCCATTTCGATGATGGAGTGAGTCCCCAGGACACAACAATCATAGACACTGGTGAAATTAAAGAAAAAGAAAAGCAAACTTTAGCAGCGATCTGCAAAAAAAGTGAACTCTGGACTGAGAGTGAAGTCTTCACTAACCTCTCTTTGTATTCTTTTTTGTTCATAGTTGTTTTGATGGTTGGTCAATTTGCAATTGTTCTCTGAACAATAAATGAATGCCCTATTATAGATCAGAGTGACAAAGTGGTTCGTTCATCCATATCTAAAACGCTTGTCCTGGTGAGGGTTATGTAAGATGTGAAAATTGGGATTTTTGGCACTTCTGAAAGGCTCAAAATTAAAACTGCCGGGATTCCCTGAAAATAAATAAATTTGCAAACATGTTATAATAATATGAATCAGGAGTTGGCAGCTCTTCATGGGCTGCAAGAAGGTGGCTCTCTGTGAGTGCCCCACTGGCAGAGCAGGACTTGATGCTTGAAACACAGCAGCCCATCTGGAAAGGAATCCTTTCACAAGCTTCAAGAGGATTCAAAAAAGAGGGCAATAGGATAATAGGAGCTCCATGTGGCCATTAGTGGTGTACCTGCTGCGGTCTCCGTGATGTTGGTATGAGGCTGAGAGACTCACTGCGCAGGATAGCCACGTCGAAGCTAAGAGCCAGAGATCTCCTTCAGCCTCACGGTGAAATTGGTGGCTTTTATTGTCAGACCCTAAATTTGAGTCCCGGGGTGCATTTTAATAAACTGCTCTCCATTGCATGTCCTTACAGAGAGAGGCTGGGTGGAAATGGGGACCTCTGAACCAGAAAGCAGTTGCTTATCCAGTTACACTAAATGAAGGTCATTTTACCCAAGTCATGAAGAGGGCTTCTGCCTTTTAAACTGTCATATTATGCTGCAGACTCGCCCTCTCTGTTCCACCTCATTACCTTTCATTACAGTCCTACTCGATGCCCTGTGTCAGGGGTTTCTGTTCTTCTTTCTTGGCCTACCACCCCCAGGACTCCAAGTGCTTTAATGTGCCGTATTTTTTTCTTAAATTGTTAAATACCAAGCTGTTATGAAGTAAAAACAAAGGTGATATTTCTTTATCTGACCCCACAATATTGTATTGGGGTAGGGCCTTTTACAAGGTATTACAGATAATTTGTATGTGTGTGTCTGTTTTAATTTTTCTTATGTACACCTTAAGGATTTATTTTTTTTAATGTGTGAACAATAGTGCTTTGCTTTGAAATAAAAATTAGAAAGCCTAAAAAATCCATACTTTTAATATACAAAAAATATACAATTTATAGTTATAGTTTTATCATGTATTGCGGGGAGGTGGATTTTTCCCTATGGTAACTACAGATATGCGGGTATTTTATCTGCTTTGAGGTTAATTAAAAATGATACGATTCTTGTGCACCGCTGCCTTACAGTAAGGAGGCCTGGGTTTGTGCCCAGGGTCTTTACCGTGTCGAGTTTGCATGTCCTCCCCATGTCTACGTGGGTTCCTTCGGGTGCTCCCTTTTCCTCCATCTGTCCAAAGACATGCGGGCTAGGTGAGTTGGCATCGCTAAATTAGCCTTGGTGTGTCAGTGTCTCGATGTGTGTGTTTGCCCTGCAAATGAACTGGCACCCTGTCCAGGGTTTGTTCCTGACTGTTGGCCTATGCTAGCTGGGATAGGCTTCAGCTTCCCACCATGACACTGGTCTGGATTAAGTGGGTTAGAAAATGACATGACATGACGCGTATTGTGGGCTACCTGTTTTGTCTTATCGTGTTCATGTGCTACATTTATGCATTTACGGTTTACGTTAAGTCAATGAAAAGTTAAGACTGCTTAAAAACAATTCAGGCATTGTAATAATTGTCATGTGAATGCCAAAATAATTCAGGATATTTTCAATTAAACAGACTCTTTAAAGCTGCTTTTATAACAGCACATTTTTCAAATCAAGATTGTCAGAAGAGTGCTTTGTCAGGTCAGTGACATTTGGTGTGGCGAGACTGCATCAGTGTATGGCAGAGACATTGGCTGGTTGATAGCACTTACGGAAGAGTAACATTTAATGGATATGTCACAAACTTCTCATTCTTTAATGTTCTAAATCTTTCCCTCCTTTTTAGATTTGTCACAACTTCATGGCTACATTTGTGAATAAATTGTATCATTATTATCATTATTAAATTGAAATTTCAGTCGAACAGCCCTTGTTGTTTTGTTTCCATATTACTGATAAGACTTATGCCTGTGCACTAATCCAGAACCTGCCACCGAATTGCTCCCTACTGGAGGCTGCGTCCCTTTCACTCCCATGTTATCCAGATATGTGTCATGTATGCTTTCACCACGTCTGGCACATTTTACTTGCTATGGTGATGAACATTACTGTGATTTCAAAAGCAGAACAAACAAGACCAGCTCAAGGGGGTCATCACGTCGAGCCCCCTCACCCATGCTGGGAGTTTTCCTGTTACTTGTTACATTTTTGAGACGTTATCACATCATGCTCTCCCTAGAACTTTTCACATCCCTCTTAATAGTTTGGTCTGGAGCCAGGGCTGACAACCGACAATAGAGATGGATTATTTTTTTTTCTGCCATTAAATGTCTGATTTTATCAGCCTCTCTAACTACACCTCTCTGTGATTCTGTGCATTTCGTATTATGAGAGATTTCACTCATGATGCAAAGCTTCACGAGTTTACGAGACACACAATGTGGAAAGTTTGTAACAGTAAATAAATTGGATCCTGAACTGTATAAGTTGGTTATTAAAAGGATGGATGGCTGGATGCACAACTACAGCCGTGTTCATTCCAATCAGAGGCCTTCATTCATTTATCAAGGCTGTGTATGGTGTTGTATTAAAAGGCGATTCATCTTGCCATCATTTCATTTTGTGACAGCTGGCCGCTGATCGGTCACATCATCACACACCATGCATGAATTGGATATTTTGTATTTCTTTAGCTAATTCCATAAACAGATACAAGTGTTAATAATGATAGCTTTTTTGCCTTGAAAACACGGCCGGATTTTATGCCTCTAGAGGTGTGACTGCGATGGTGACATCTCTCTCTCTGTAAGCTCTCGTGGTTGACACTCCAATCTTTTTTTGGTGCTCCTTCATGCACCACCCTGTAACTCCTCATGCACCGCTGGTGGTACACATACCCCCGGTTGAGAGCCGCCGCTCCATGCCACCCTGAGACGTAAGTCAGCAATAGAATGGTACTACTTTGTAAATAATTCTTATTTGGCATCTAAATTATCAGACAATAATGTTCACTGTTATTCATTTTTAACAAACACTGATTTCCAAGTACAGCAAATTGTCTGTCATTCTTCGTACCTGAATGCATGTGTCCCTGTAACTTTAGAATTAAAACCATCTTATTACGACTGCCAATTATATACTGTAAGCATTTATTATTATTATGAATTTAATTTAATATAAATTATGAATTTTAATCTAGTCTATATAAGCTTCTTGTTTCTACCAATTATTAAATACATAATACCAGGTTTTTTCAAATGTGTGAATTTTAATGATCGTGCCAGACCTTAGCTATCAAGAAAGAGTAGTTTGTTTTTTTTTTATTATTATTATTATTATTATTCCTACTATATTCAGTGGGAGCATTTTGTTTAACTTACAGTCATATTTTGCTTGTTAGGTGCCGTGACACCAAGCGCACAGTAGGCTAGAACATTTTTGCTCTCTGGACTTTATTAGCAACTAAAATGACAGAATTCCGAGCCAAGGAATACCACAAGCAATGTTTTGAATTCTTCTTTAACTGTCTTGTGGAGCCACTGTGCAAAACTTGAATAAACAAATAATCTGGCACCGGCAAGAACTGATGGTGGGGAGAAACTGTGGACCTTGGAGGAAATCCACAAATTGTTATGGTGGTGCGTGTCTGTGCAACCCACAAGTGTGAGCAATCAGTGGAAATGATACACTTTGGGGGATTGGTTATAAAATATTAATCCAGTCTAGAATGTCTGGCAAGAGAAAGAAAATAGATAGAATTAGAGGCAAAACCTTGATATTGACCACACTGGTTATGTTGAATCACAATTTTCCTATAACGCATCAGAGAAAAAAATGAAGGCCTGCCATATCTATTTAAAAGGCTGCATACGGCTGGTATCGCCTGGTAGGTGGGATGGAAATTTTAATCCTTAGCTGCCTACCATATGACTTGCTAGTAACTCTTAAGCAGTCCTGTCAACTGAAATGCATGAAGACGAAATTACAGAGTATTAAAATTCCAGTGGAAATGATTTTGGAAACAAGGATGTTCATTTGATCATCCAGCTTACTTGAAAAGAATATTCACATTTCAGACCTGGAAAGCTGCTGGATCAAAGAGACTTTGGATCTCAGCTGGCATGCGTTTTCTCCTCAGTCTGAGTGCAGAGCCTTTCTTTGTGAGCTGCTTTCAGCCTTTAGTCTCTCTGTGCCTTACGGAGGTTAATGCTACCATAGAGTTTACTGCAAAGGGAGGACAGAATTATCACATGCGATTGCTGCTAGCATGAAGTCAATCTGCCTCATTCCTGTCAAAATGTTTAAATACAAAACTAGAGTAGTTTAGTAAAAAATAAAAACCTATAGGTTTTGAAATAAATTACAGTAAGATGAGCCATAGGAGGTGAAACAGATGGTTCTGATCAGCTGAACTTCTTTTCTGGTAACATCTGAAAATGGAGCAACTAATAATTTTACCAATCACCCAAGTGTTTGGAGGTATAATTTTAAAATGCAACGTATCATTTTGGAATTTAATATCATGTTCATGATGGACATAAGTAATCTTTAGGAAGTCTGCCTGTATTAAGTAATCACTCCATACTTTTTATGATTTCTTTGCACTTGAGTGCTTTCCATGCTCAGTGCAGCATCCATTCCCTAATTTTCCTCATTGCAGTCACAAAGCACTGTACCCCATGGGTGCCAATCCATTGTAGGGCTCACTCGCCCATAAAATACCACCGTGTTATTGGGGAATATGGAAGCCACACTCATGGTGTTCAAACCCAAACTGTCTCTACTAAGAGCCACAAAACAAAAAAAATGATAAACTCATCAGAGAGGATCAACCAATATGAGGTGAGACACGAAGATAGTCAAATTAGTAAAAAAATACTGAATTACAGACATTATCACCTTCTCTATACCCCCCTCCCGATTTCTACACCGCTCCATACGTATCTTCCATTGATTGAAACAGAGCTGGAAGTCTTCTTGCTTGAGGCTCTTCAACAGGCTTGCTGTTTCTGTGTTGACTTCATCCACTGAAGAAAAATGTGTTTGGCCCCTGTGTGTGTGTGTGTGTGTGTGTGTGTGTGCCCTGTGGTAGACTGGCCCTCTGCCCAGGGTTTGTTCCATTCCTTCCACCCTAGGCTAGCTGGGATAGGCTCCAGTAGACCCCCGTGACCCTGTTCAGGACAAAGTGGGTTAGAAGATGACTGACTGACTGACTGACTGGTGGAGTAAGTAGATGAGTGGATGTGAGCAATAAAGGAATATACAAATAAAAAAAACCAATTGTATGTACTTATTACCATACTTGTTTTATGCTATTCCCACCTATTTTTTTTAGATGTAAATTGGGTGCTTCTATTTTGGGCAATGCCAACTGACAACACACTAAGATATTTTGAGTATTCCTCAGAGATACAAACTTTACTTAAAGATACAGGCCCTTGTGCCTATTTATTAAGCAGTTTGCTTTCCTTACTCTATGGATATAACCTTTACTAATATGCTTTGACAGATGGCCTCTCACACAGAAGCTCTCAAGTTAGTTGTGACGTTTATGAAACTGGTAAAGCAATCCGTACAATGTACAGAAATCTTTAAGGTACATTTTGTGTGGCACCACTGTACTTTGTTATCACCACATTAATAGGCATTTTCCTAGGCGGTGGTGAAAAATGAAATAACTCTGATGTTCTAATCATTTACATGTTTTCATGTTCTTCATAGTTTCTGACATCCTGTTTGGAAAGTTCTGCTGTAGACTGTGCTTTTCTTCAAGGGTCTTTCAAGTTTTGGTTAGTACTTTTGTTGAGTTGCACTGTAGAAGAAGAAACTTAAAGACCTTAATATTTTTTGTTTAACACCTCACGAGGTTTGTAAAGAAGCAAACACAGCAATTCCTCTTCGTGGTCCATGAAACCATTTCAGCTCTGGGCCTAGCTGTGAGGACCCAGTCTCCTCGCTGACATGGATAGCATTATGCCTGTTCTAGGTGGGATATACTATATTGACTGCCACCTGCTGGCCTGGATGAGTGGTACTTTCTGCTCTTAATCTGGTAGGATTTCACAGTTTCAGTTAGGTGTTGAAACAAAAGTTCAGAGAATTCTTTCAAAGGTGCTGTGATCTTTCCTTCTTGTGGGATTCTAGAGGATTGCTTCTGGGTCATCATCTGTACTAACAGGCCCTACTGACCACTGGCAACCCCTTAATATAATATACAGAGGGCTTTGTGCTGTTTGTCCTTCAGTCTATGCCTTGATGTCTCTGTCTCATCATAAGCTACACACCAGTCCTCAGTTACTCTGGTGCCAAATCCCAGCTAGCCTGCTCATCATGATACAGTAAATAGCAGATTGCCAGGCTGGAGGTTTACTATCCTATTACTGAATTACGCTCATCTCACTGTTCTTATTTCCAAGCTTATGGGGTAATGACTTCTGACTACTCTGTATAACCACATGCACTACCAACCTCTAGCGGCAAACCCATCTAATCTCCTGGCATGGCCCTCTCACTTGTGAAGCCTCACAGGGCCCTTCCTCTGTTAACTAGGAGTTTCTGCCTTTACAATGTGTTCAACTTTAATAGCTAGTTTAATAAATTATTTAAATAAGTAAAAAAAGGCTTGAGGTTACAAGACACAGGTTGTTGATTTTCTCATAAAAGTGAACTTTACACTGAGGATTCTAAGTTGCCTGAGTGAGACTAAGATTAGGCCATCACGGCAACTGATTTGCAAATAACAGCAAATGTCAGAGAATAATTAATAACAGATTGTAATAAAAAGCTTGCAGTCAGGGCAGTTCAATATACTTTACTTTTACATCACCATTATTTGCACATAACACCTTATCAGCCACAAGTCACGTTAGCACACAAGAATATTCAATGCAGCATTTCACACTATTACATACAAACAATTTAAAAATGGTGGAAATACATGTTTGCCTGTGGCATATACGCTTTGGAGTTTGTGTAAACCTGATTCCACTCCAACTTCGTTATAGACAGAAGAGCCATGTACGAGGAAAAGGAAACAAAACTTTATTACTTTTGTCTTTTTGATTACCAGCTTTACCATCTTATATCTGGTACATTTGTTCTTATCAGCATGGCATGCGTTGTTAAACCTAAAGTTAAATGATACCAAAAATGCAAAGGCTAATTACCATGACAATGCCAGCAGTTACTTTTGTCTTCCAGAAGACTTGTTGTAGAAACAAATGGAAGAAATCCTGTACTGGTCTGGTAACCCACAATGTGTCTCAAACTACTTGCATAATTCAGTGCCAAATTAATTTATGTTTCTTATGCCTTCTGGGACATCATTTACTGTATATCTAATTAATAATATCTGTTAATGTTTGAAACGGTATTGGACTAAATAGGTTTGTAAAATGAATGAGTGTCAGTCCAACAGAGTCACTATACTATCAACCTCCTACCTTTTCTGTGGGTCGCTGAATAAATTGTTAAGTTTCTGTATTCTTCCAGTTACCCATAACTGGCTTGTGAGGCACCAGACCCTATCCTGGCAGCATTAGGCACAAGATGGAAATCAACTATAGACCGGACACATACTGTATATGCACAAGTCACATAAGGCTAACTAAAAGCCACCATTTAATGTAACTAAACAGCCAACAGATATGGTGTTACTCTGGACTTTCCAGACAATAACTCTCACAAACACAGGGAGAGTGCTTAACGTCCAGATGCACAGTGTGTAACGCGATACTGACGGATTTAATAAGATAATTAAATTAATGTAAAGATAATGACCCAGCGCAGCAGACAAAGTGGAGAACACGAGTAATAAATTAATTCCATACAAATCACAATCTAGAACTTCACACCCCACTATTCCAACACATACAATATACAAATAAGATAGAAGGGCAAAATCTCTGACAATAGTCGATATCCACACAATTCTGTCACGCCTGAAATGAAACTGTAGTCTTTTTCTTTCTTTTTTGCAGGGACTCCAGACAATAAAGATTGTTTACAGCTCACCCAATCTCGATCCTCTTAACTGTTCCATCAGTTTCTTTCTGTAGCATGTCAGCTCAAGAACAGCCATGTCAGACAAGTCTTTGAGATGGGCGAGGAGACCCGGGTTCGCTTCCTGAGTCCTCCCTGCGTGGAGTTTGCATGTTCTCCCCGTGTCTGCGTTTCCTCCCACAGTCCAAAGACATGCAGGTTGGGTGGATTGGCGATTCTAAAGTGTGTGCTTGGTGTGTGGGTGTGTGTCCTGTGGTGGGTTGGCACCCTGCCTGGGGTTTGTTTCCTGCCTTGCCCCTTGTGTTGGCTGGGATTGGCTCCAGCAGACCCCTGTGACTCTGTAGTTAGGATATAGCAGGCTGGAAGACGGATGGATGGATGGATCTCCAAACTGGAAAGGGCTGAAGTCTCTACTGTCTTGCCTTGGATAGTCCACACCTGTATCCTCCACCATAAAGAACGTGTTCAGTATAAATCTATTTTTTTCCTTCTTTTTCGTGCGCTTCTTTTTAGATTAGCGTCTATTACCATGGCAACCTCCCAGAAATCATTGCAACTGACCACACCTCACAAAGGTCCTCCTTATTGCTGTCAGTCTAGCGTGCCTGTTTTATTCCTTTCACTTTTATACTGTATATGTGTTTGGGCGGTGACAGGGTTTACATTGATGATGACACAGAGAGACAAAACACCAACCAGAAAATGCGTTACGTGGCAGTGCTACAAGTGGCCAAGGCCAGGGGTGGTAAAAAGCAACAATTACCGCAATGCTGCTCTGCTGCTCCTGTTACATTTTCTTCTGTGTTCTGCGTGGTTCAGTGTTGATAAGGAGGACAGATGGACTTATGGAACTGGTCTAAAACTGTGAGGATTCCAGTTCGATCCCCACCACTGACAAGCCATTTAAACTACCAGTGCGCCAATTGAAAAAAACAAATGTGTAAGCAATCATACTATGATGAAAATCAAAAGGAGCTTTGACTATAGGAGGGTGCAAGCAAGGACTGTGAGGCATGAGCTATAAGGAGTGTTCAGAGGAGCTGAACCTTTGCTGTTTAAGAAAACTGAGATTAAGAAGCTTTTAAAATTATGAAGGGAATGAGTATAGTGGATCCAAGCTGTTACCTTAAAATGAGTTCACCGACAAGAACAAAGGGACACAGATAGAAACTTGTTAAGGGCAACTTTCACATAAACCTTCCTTATTCAATGGACACATGGAATAAATTAGCTAGACGTATGGTAGACTGTAGGGCTTTAGGGACCTTCAAATCCCTACCGTTATCATTTTGAAGAAATTAGGTGAATAGAATTGACAGGCTTGTTCAGATGATTAGCCTTTTCTTTTCAAAATTGTTCTGATGTTCTCTTATTTTTTTTTAAATATTTCCGCAACGCAGCACAATTTTGTAACTTTATGTGTACTGGCTAACCGTAGCCATTGTTTATTATAGCTTGTTTAAGCTTTTGGTGAATTGCTATTCAGATTTATTAGTTAATTCTGTGTAAACATAGGATTAACTGGTAATCACTTTTAAAAGGGCAAGCAAATAAGTAAATTCAATTAGAAAGATAAGGAGGTTCTTAAGGAACATCTGATGAGTCGTAACATTTGTAATGTGGTGCAACTGGAAAATTGGGGATTAAGATAGTATTAATGTCTTTAGACATTAATGACTGGGTGCTCTTTTAAGACAGGAAATACTTTTTTACATTGTTGCTTTAGAAATTTTCCTGATGAAAAAAAAAAAAGTAAGTGGATTTTGGGAAAAACAGCTGTGAACATAGGAACAGGGAATTGTAGAAACTACAGAATGGGTGAACTAAATTTAACTGTTGATTAAAAAGAAGACAAATATACTACACAAGGCGGCACATTTCCAGTCAAAAAGAAAATGGAAAAATTCCAAGTAAGCCAAAACTAAAAAGAGCTTCAACAATATCTGCAATATGAAGCCTTTTGATGGGATGACATTCTGTTCAAAATCGGTTCCTGCCTTCTCTCTGTGGCTGCTGGGGTAAATTTGAGTAGATTAACATTTTGTTACATAAGAACATAAAATGTTTTGATAAGAGCAAAACGTTTGGCATAGCATAGCTCTAAAGGTTTTATCCAACTACTGTTGCTTAAAAAAATATGGACTCTGAACTTCAAAGTCTCCTGAGGCTGCTTTCTGCACCATAATACAAAGCAGTTGGCCACATTTATTAGCAGTTCTTACCTGCATTCAAAATTGAATCCTAATCAGTACTTAAATGTGCCCATCACCCTTTTCATACAGTTAAGTCCATAACTATTTGGACAGTGATATAATTTTCATAATTTTGGCTCTATTTGCCACCACAAAGGACTTGAAATGAAGCAATCAGGATATGATTGAAGTATAAACTTTCAGCTTTAATTCAAGGCGTCTAACAAAACATTGTATGAGCCATTTGAAAAAGGCAGCCATCTTTATACATAGTAACCAACCCCATTTTCAAGGGGCTCAAAGATGAATCATGAATATAGCAATCATTTTCAATACTTGGTTGAAAAGCCTTTGCAGTCAATGACTGCCTGAAGTCTGAAACCCATGGCCTTCTCCACTCGGCTGATGCTTTGCCAGGCCTTTAGTGCAGCTGTCTTCAGGTGCTGCTTGTTCATTGGAGTTACTGCCTTCAGTTGTGTCTTCAGCAAGTGAAATGCATGTCCAGTTCTCAATGAGGGTTAGGGTTAGGGTTAGGGTTAGGGTTGAAGAATATTCCATTTCTTTGCCTTTAGTAGTGGGGTGTTTAGAAGTGGGGCCTGAGCTGCCTTGAAAGTTTGCATATTGTAATCTTTTTAGTTAGCCAATCAAAGGTGTCATTGTGCTTGATTTCTTTGCCTTGAAAGGCACTTGGTTTGCTGTCACAGTCCGTTTTGGCTCATTGTCCATCTGTACTGTGAAGTTTCGCCCTATCAGTTTTGCAGCATTTGTCTGAATCAGAGTAGACAGTACAGCCCAGTACACGTGAGAAATCATCCGGTAGCTTTTGTCAGTAGTCATATCATCAATAAACACCCGTGACCCACATCTATTGGCAGTCACACATACTCATGCCATAACACTGCCGCCATCATGTTTCACAGATAATACAGTATGCTACAGATCATGAGCCGTTCCTTCTCTTCTCCATATTCTTCCTTATCTCTCATTCTGGTACATATTGATATTAGGTTCATTTGTCCAAAGAAAACTGTTCCAAAATAGACTGATATTTTAAAAATATTCTCTGGCAAAGTCTAATCTTCCCTTCCTATGCTTGAGGATTCCCAGTGGTTTGCAGCTTGTGGTAAACCCTCTGTCTTTACTTTCATGAAGTCTTCTCTTGATTGTAGACTTTGGCAATGGTAGGCGTACCTCCCAGAGAGGGTTCTTGATTTGACTAAATGTCTTGAATTGTTTTTTTCTTCTCCAAAGAAAGAATTCTGCGATCATCCAGCACAGTTGTCTTCTGTGGTTGTCCAGACCTTCTGGTGTTGCTGAGCTTACCAGTGCGTTCCTTCTCTTTAAGAATGTACAGTGGCAGATAGTACATCTGACTACTCCTGGTGTTTCTGCTGTCTCTTTGATGGGTTTATTTTGTCTTCTCTACCTAGTGATGGCCTGTTCACACTTGCATGGACAGCTCTTTGGACCTCATATTGAGAGTTCAGAACGTCAGCTTCCACATGTGGGATCAACTCCAGACCTTCTAGCTGCTTAATTGATAATGAAATATTGAGGGACCTGCTCAAACCTGGCTATGGAACAACCTTTTGGTCAATTGTCTAAATACTTTTAAGCATGTATTTAAATGTCTGTCATTCCTAAATGGCTCATACAATATTTCTGTTAAAGCCCTTGACTTAATGCTGAAAGCCTACAATTCAATTATGTAATTATTTAATCCTTTCAAATTAATAGTGGTTGTACATAGAGACAAAATTATGAAAATTGTGTCACTGACCAATACTGTATTTATTCTTTTTATTATTCCCAATTCTCCAGTTTGTGCCTGGATAAGACCATCAAAGAAACAGAGTGTTCATCCATTTTCTCCTCCTACTTAAATCCAAATCTTTGTCACGATTAGCTGGAGCCTATCCCTGCCACTCTGGGTGTAAGGAAAGAACTATCCCCGGACATGATACTAAACCATTGCAGGACTGTGGTGATATGGGTCCACAGCTCGTTGAGTAAAGGCCATTTTTTTAAATAAGTAATCGATGTGCTCGCGGCTTAGTGAGGGGACGTTGGGCCATAGTGGGCCGCGGGACGATCCGTAGGGTGTGGGCGTTTCTCACCTAGTGCACAGGTGAGGAACTGCCCACATTCATGATTGTCCCGTGGCTAATGCTGCAGCTGCTGTGGCCCTCGTCATTTTTAAAAGAAGCGCGAGTCGGTTTTAAGGGAGGAAAAAAGTGGAGAGAGAAAGGAAAGGAAAGGAGAGGACGGAGGTTACCGGGAGCAGGAGAGGAATCAGACGGTGCGTGAGTGTGGTGAGCGCGCGATCGAGCGCTCGTGGACAGCTGCGTTAGGCCGACACCCAGGTGTTTGTGTTGATGTCGCTCCCGCTGAGCGATCAGGTAGCGGGAGTGACCAGGGAAGGTGACTGGCCGCGTGAAGGCCATGGAAAGGCAGCGGAAGTCGGGAGACTTGGTGCTGGAATCCCCAACGTGAGCGACCTGGCCGTTGTGGGAAACCAAGTTCTCCGGGACTGGGATGAGTGCCATACCGAAGCCAGGGATCGGAGGTCTCCAGTCTCGCGTGTGTTTCAGGAGGGCAGCTGCAGAGAGCGTCTTGCCTGCTGCTTGGCCCAAACGGGACTAGCAGGTGAGACGCTAACAGAAGAGCACCGGATTTGTTTGTTGGTTTTTAAGACTGCTTCCTGATCATTTTAACCTCTGGTTTTAAAGGATTGTTTTTCTATTGATTTTAACCTCCTCGTTTTCATTTAATGGATTATTTATTTATTTATTGAAGAACTTGGAGTACTGCACTATTTATGAACACTGTTTTTGTTTTGTTGATTTTTAATAAAAGCACTGTTGCACTTTTTGGCACCACCCCTTGCTCAAGTGTTTATTTGCCTCCACTGACTAGCTCACTCGGTAACATTATCGACGGTGTTGGGTTCATGTGCTTCCAACAGCAAAGGGAGTGTGGAGCCAGAACCCACATCGTCACAAGGACCCACTCACACACAGGCTGACACTCACACTGGGCCAATACCGGCATACTGATTAACGTAACCGGTACATCTCTGAGGTGTGGGAGGAAAATCAGAGTAAGCAAATAAAAATATGTGCAGGCCTGAAGAGAATGTGCAAATGTACTCGGACAGCGACTGGACTGGGAGTGCTGTGCCGCTATGCAAACCAGAACTAAACATGGTTAAATGAACATTGCAGGTCTTATAGAAAAATGTATTATTCAGACAATGAAAAAGAATATTTTTTTCATTTTTGATAATGCAAATTGTACATATTTTCGAAATTGTAAAACCCCCATTTAAAAAACATCAATTTCCGATATATTTTGTATTTTATTCTTCTGACGTGCAAGGAATGTCTGCTCCTGATGGTAAAACAGAGCTCCAAATGCAAGTTATTAAAATGCCAGGAGAGTCATGTGTGCTTGGAAACACATCATTAAATTAACAGCTAGAATGGACCTCTTCAACAACACCATCTCCCTTCTCCTCCTGCTTGAAATTGTACCAGGTAAGGTAAATGATCTTCGTAACTGTTAAAGTAAAAATGCAAGCAAAGAAAAGAAATGGTCACTTGAATTTATGTAGCAAATGAATGGAAGAAGTAAAGCAGATCCTAAGCATGGACTCTGTAAGTGTTATGCATGCAATAAATAAATGTGTACTCAGTATTTACATTGCATTAAAATCAACATGGGCGGTACGGTGGCGCAGTGGTAGTGCTGCTGCCTCGCAGTTAGGAGACTCGGGTTCGCTTCCCGGGTCCTTCCTGCGTGGAGTTTGCATGTTCTCCCCGTGTCTGCGTGGGTTTCCTGTGGGCGCTCCGGTTTCCTCCCACAATCCAAAGACATGCAGGTTAGGTGGATTGGCCCATTTGTGTGTGTCCTGTGGTGGGTTGGTACCCTGCTCAGGATTGGTTCCTACCTTGTGCCCTGTGTTGGCTGGGATTGGCTCCAGCAGACCCCCGTGACCCTGTATTCAGATTCAGCGGGTTAGAAAATGGATGGATAAAATCAACATCATACCTACATTATCTGTACATTATAAATATTCAGTATTTTAACTGCAAACTGTCACAATGACCTGCTATGCTTCATGGTTAACACTGTTACAGCTCAGACGTTTTGCTAAAGACTTCAATGTAAATTTTGACTCAGGTCCTCATGTGTCAGTGTCTATATCTGCATTTCCAAAGAGTATATGCCATTTAACATCTCACCACCCTGCCTAAAATGTTTCTTGATACATAGAAGAATGTCCCACCACACTTAGTAATTTTCTTTTTAAGAAATATTACCTACAATTAGCCAGAGACTTTCCACAGCCTGCAACTAACAATAGCACATCAATTGATGCACCTTTTCCATCACTTGAGTTGTAATATGGTGTCTACGAGAGCAGCTTCATTCAGCCCCCTTTTCCATTACATGATATTGTCAAACGCTTGGAAAAAATACATGCAAGTATTTTATGTACTCTGCTGATACACGTGATTGCATTCTGTTATTTTTGAATATAACTCATGGTTACTAAAATATTTAGTAAACTATGATGGCTGCTTTTGATAAGTAAGCAAACACAAATAAAAACACCACAGAACAGTTAATTCTACCTGATTGTTACACCGTGCATTGGTTTCCTTGCTTTGCCTCTTTTGCGGAGCAACAGTTTGCTTTTAATTATCCATTTGTTCATTTTTTATGTACAGTATATTATTCTTAATTTACATTTCATTTTTGTTACTCTCAAGCTTCAAAATCAGCTGAAACTCCATCACCACTGCATGTCTGTATTTCTTGAATGCATTTTTTAGCACTATTGCCTTTCTTTTCAAATTTGTTTTGCGTTTGCTTGTTGTTTGAAGCTAACGTTCACAGCTGTACTTACAGTATATTTTAATAAGAACTCCCTAAATAGAAGTCACTGTAGTTAGCAGGTTTATCTTCCTTTTTTTGAATCCTTTTAACAAAAATGAGTTACTTGAAACCAGCCACAGGAGATGCACAAACCAGTGTGTTTCTTGGTGCCGGTCCCAAGCCCGGATAAATGGAGAGGGTTACGTCAGGAAGGGCATTCTGTGGAAAATTTTGCCAAATCAATTTTTTGGGATGATCCGCTGTGGCAACCCTAACAGAAGCAGCCGGAAGAAGAATTAGAATAAAATGAGTTACTTAAAGGACATTTTAAATTGTCACACCAGCAGGGAATGCTGGGGATCGCGGTCTACTGGGGAAGCGCTGCTGGGTCCTTGGGAGCCAAAAGGAAGTACTCCTGAGTCTTCAATAAAAAGACGCACACTGCCCTGTCCAGAAGTGTCACGGTCAGGAGAGAAGGTGGGCAACACTCACCTGGGAGAAGTGAATGGGACTAAAAGAGACAAAGAGATTGGAGGAGAGAGTATTTCCTGACTGAACAATAAATGAGAAACCTTTTTCTAAGGTATAGTTAGGATATAGTGGGTTGGATAATGGATGGTTATTAATAAACCTTTTTATTTAACTCTTTGAGGGCTGAATATTTTTTCCAAAAAGAAAAGCACACAAAGCAATGGTTTCACACATAAGTCAACATAAAACGTCAGTTGCTATGTGCTGTGGCTGCTTTTGGTGCATGTTCGGCATCTCCGGCGGCAGTGGCTGCATGGGGACACCTCGATGGTCAACAGGAATGCACTGCGGGCCGGCTGCCTGGCTGTCTTCACACAGCAGGTGGGCGGCGTTGGCAGTTGCAGTGTGACACAATATGGTTTGTAACTCTTGTCATCGTAAGTGGTGGTCCTGCCAGGCAAACGCTGCTGTAGGCGCATCAGCTGCACAAAAGTGTTCAGCACCACGACCAGCTGGGGACCGAGCAGATGACGCCAGTACCTCACTTTTGTTTTTGGTATCCATCTCCAGATCACTTGCATCAAACTCGGAGTCCAACGAGTCAGAGTCCTATTCAACGAAATTTCATAAAATGTCCGTGGAGTATTTTTCTTTGCACATTTACTTTAGTCTCTCGCCAGATGTCGGTGCCATTTTAGAGGTTGTTTGCTCTTTGCTACTCCTGCATGCGTAGGGAATCGAGGTTAGATCAACAAAGCTATGTAACTTTCCTTCTAGCAAAGAGAGTCAAACTAAAACCTAAGGGTGAGTTTTGTTGCAGTTTACAGCTGATTACCGTCCTCTACTTCTGAATTTTGACAAAAGTCGACATCAGCCCAGAAAGAGTTAAACTAGGACTTGTGTCATTGAGGTCGTGTTTGAGGTTTGTGGTGCTGTGACACCCCCCTACTGGTCACAAGGGTTAAATGTGTTGTAGACAAACCACCCTTACAAGATTTGTAGGCTATTTGTAAGGCAATTGCAGCAACAGGGGTCACAAGAATCAACCCTCAAGGGCACAGTGATGGGCCTTTTTATAGTTGCCATCCACCCTATCCTGAATGTCTTTGGAATTTGGAACAAAAGATTTGAACCCAGGACTTTGGATTTTTTGTTTTGTATACCATATGCTTAAACCAATCTGCAGTAGAGCATGGGTGCCACATTTGGGCTCAAGGGTAACAGTCCTCTCCACGCCTTCCATTTTGCTTTTGCTTTGCAAATGCCACCTAAACCAGTGGCATTTACAATTTCTAATGCAACAGACAAAATCCTTACCTGTTTCTAAAGACCCCTCCATATAGCACAGTTCATAGCAAATACATTCCTTTTATTTTCCTTTGGAATCATGTCTTACTTCTTCATATGTTGTTGTTTTTAATACAAGTAGGACCAGTGATATACGGTAAATACACATACGGCAGAGCTTCATTTGGCTTTTAAGTCTTTTTTGAAAATTCTGAACTTATAAATAGCTAGTGCACAAATTACAAACTTCCTCTGAAAAGCAATCAAGATCTCAATACCCTTGCTGTAACAAATGCAGAACTAAAACCATTAGACAAGGCTGATTATCAATGGCATGCTAAAAAAAGAAGCCTGATGTATGGTAAGGAGGCAACAGCGAATGTAGCCAGCTGGAGTTAACAGGGAGTAGTCGCCCTGCATGCACTGGAGAGAAGATGTGCCATATGCTTTGGAACAGCGCATTTTGAGTGCTGCATGTTCATAGACTACTTCAACTTGAGGGATCCTTGGAATAATATCCCATTGCAAGGACAAATTCAGCAACTGCTGAAAAACTCCTCTGTCCATACCCCCGAGATTGTTGCCAACGTTGTGGATCATATGGGAAGAAGTCCTCACAAGTCAATGCAGCGATTATCACAACAGATTGATGTGTCTCGATGGTACGCCATGATTTGGAGGATACTTTTGTGTGCACCACCCAGTATTTCACATGCTGAATTTTGCCCCGTTTGGAATCAAGAGCAAAAAGAACAGAAGAACATAAAAAACTGACAAACGAGAGGAGACCATTCAGTCCATCAAGCCCGCTTGTAAGTCTGTAGAGTTACAGAATTGCAGGGAAGATGTTCTGCTTTATTTGTATTAATGTGGCTGTGGATTTTCCTCTTTCACCTTGACTTTAGTAGTCACTGTAACTTAACATTTCCACACATGTCAAGATTTGCTATCACACATGCTTAGATTTCATTTTTTGAAAGTCGATATATTAGCCTGGAGCTCACTATGAATAGAAAACCACTTCACTGTGATTTTACACAAGTACAGATGCATGTATTGCATATATAAAATACATTTAACACATCTGATAGGAAATCCTTATGGTTTAGGGGTTTCAGCCCTCAGTGCAGAGGCATATTGGATATGTCATAACAGTGGGAAGCAATCTCTTTTCAAAGCTGGACCAGTGTCATGGCCTAGCTCCTAAAATGAGTGACCAGGAGATCAGAGCTGTAGTGTCCAGGCTGTACCGCTAAGTGGCCGCCGAGTTTTAAGGGTCACCCTTGACCTTCACGGTAACTTTAAACTTGGGATATGGTAAAAGTGGCTAAGGAAGCCAGGAAAGACTTTCTGTATTAAAAAAGAAAGTGAATGGCCAAGACCAAGGGAGCTTTGGAGGGACACACTGCTACAGCTGAGTAGACAAGGTGCCTTACTTGACAGGCAGTAATATTATTGTTTGGCAGGGAAAGTGGCCTGAAATGTCAACAGCGTGAATTGTAGTATTGTCTCTTGTTTGTATCTAAACAGGAATAAAAGAAAAATAGGGCTACTATAATCGATATAGGAGGAAACCCATGTGGCCACAAGGAGACCGCACAAACTCAAACCATAATACATTCCAGCTTAGTGTCAAACCTGGGCTGTAGCAGTCGGATTGTACATCTCCAGTGTGCTATCCCACATCACAAGATGTAGTCACATAATACTATAACTGCATACTCTCAAACATCTGTAAGTTAAACATATTTTAGCAGATTTCTTAAAAAAACTTGTCTCTGCTTCAACTACATTCTGAACTAAATGGCCCCTGAAAATGGATTTAGTTCCATAGATTACCTATGACACTTTGAGACGATCCAGAGGCATAGAAGGACAAAAAGGGTTACAGTCTTAAAATATGCTGGCACATCACAGCCAATCTGTGTAGGGAAAACCAGGATCTCATTCAGAATCTGATATGGGTCAGTAATAGCGAGGCTTTTCAAATGCTAGCTCATTCTCAGATCACCATGTCAAGGAAATGGACTTTGGTGTTATATGTCTTCAGCCTTTATTACCAGTGGGCCACGAGTCACCCCCTTGAAGGACTCGAGCTGTAGCTGCTTCTCATCAAAGTGACATTTTGCTGCTTCAACTGCCTCCCTTCTCAGAGTTGCAAGTCGTTAACAACACGGCCAAAAATAACTGGTTAGACTGAAAAAAGCTTACTTATAAACGGATTTTTAAAGGTATTTTATTACTTTACCATGAGAAAGAGGAGTAGTACAGCTTACTGAATACAATTGTATGAAAAATCATAGATGGAATACTTAAACACTCACTTTATTCAGACGCTTCATTTTTGCACGGCGGTCACCTACTGTTATTATTATTATTATTTTTCTTTCTAATGATTTTATCCAAGGCAACTTACAACATCTGAGATACAGTTGGTTACATTATTTTTGTTTTTCCAATTGGAGCACAGGCAGGGGAAGTGAATTGGTCATGGTCATGCAGTGTCAGTAGCGGGAATTGAACCCACAACGTAAGGGTCTGAAGTCCAAAGTCTTGACCACTACCTGCCATATCTTAACAATAGGAAAACCAAGGAACTGGTTATCGACTTTCCCTGCACCAAAGATCCTCTATGTCCGGTCACTAGTCAAGGAGTGGATGTAGAGGTGGTCCACTCCTACAAGTACTTGGGGGATCACATTAATGACAGGTTGGACTGGTCTTGAACACAGAGAAACTAAAGGGCAGAATAGGTTTTTATTTTTCCTTAGCAGACTGTGTTCCTTTAATGTGGGAAGCGACATCCTTCACATCTTCTATAACTCTGTGATGGCCGGTGCGATTTTCCACATTGTGGTGTACTGGGCTGGTAACACCACTCCAAGAGAGGCCCATTGAATCAACAAGCTAATTAAAGGGGCAGGATCAGTTATAGGACACTCTCTGGAGAGAATGAACAACAAAACTGAGTGCCATTATGGACAATGCTGCACATCCTCTACAGTATGTGATACACTAACACTGAGGGCTTTCAGCCAAAGAATCATTCAGCAGGAGTGTGCCAAGAAACGCTAGGGGGACTCCATTATACCAAGAGCAGTACGTCTGGGACTGTGACAGCTAAGGCAGAACTTTTCTTTGCTTTGAAACTTTTTGCTTTATAGTCATTCTGGTGTGTGTTCAGCCCAAAGTGTGTGAGTATATTTATGTACTTATTTATGTATTTGTTCATTTAAAGAGCTTCTCTAAAAAGCCAGATTTTCCACCGGGGACAAATAAAGTTCTATCTATCTATCTATCTATCTATCTATCTATCTATCTATCTATCTATCTATCTATCTATCTATCTATCACATTATCAATAAATCATCTTTGGCCACACCCAACAAAATAAGACCCAGGGGAGCTTTTTATTTTGGATTCTTTATTTTTTTTTTGTTCTTTTCTGTCTTGGTAACCCTGCCTTGTACGTGTTTTATTTTTATAATAAAATGAGCTTTTTTGGTATTTTCAACTCCTCACCATTATCCAATGCTTTGAAAGAGACACCATGAAGAACCTCTTCTTTAAAAATACACTCTATTTGTAATGTATAACTGTAATGAGAAATTCTCCACATGTGCAAACTAATAACTGCAGTCTGAGAAGAAATTAAATTAGAACAAAATTCACTGACTTAAAAGATAAAACCAAATAACATTAAACAAACAAGCACAATTTTCCTTGACTATATTCATAGTAAGTGTGGTCCTTAGTTGTGAACTGGGCAATTCCTACTATTATAATTTTTTGTTTGTTTGTTTTTTTTTCTTCAAATTACATTATAGGTATTGAACAATAAGGAAGAAACATATCAATGTTGCAAACTACAGTGGATCTGTAACATGCAAAAATCTGAAGAATATGTTTACTGTTTTACATTTTTTCTGGAATAGATTAATGCCATTAAAGCACCTAAAGCAAAAAAGAAGGCCCATGCACTAGGTATGTGTGCACTTCTTTTTTTTTAAAGAATGTTATTAATATTATGCATTTTTAAATATATTCAGGGCATTGGAAATAGCCATAACCAGTCCTGACTGAGAACATAATTTAATTTTTTGGTAGTATAATACATTTAAGTAAAGCATGTGGCCTCTGCATAGCTGGATTGAGACATTTAATTGGAGGGGCTGGGGTTAATAGCTAACCTGGTGGTTACATTTCATTGCTGATCTAATAGAAATGAAACAGGATGGATTTGGGGATATTTCATTAATCTGTCTTTCCTTTCACGAGAAAGGAAATTAAACCAAATGGAGTTCAAATTTGCTCCACTATTGTGCTCAGGGCTTTTTTGGACTGCTTTCTCCCTGGCAAGTTTAAACCTGATTAGACACACAGAATTATTGTACCCACAGCACAGGGACTCCATTTTTGAACCCGTTTAATCCAGTTCAGTGTCTTGGGAGCCGGGTCACCTCTCTCTGTCTCTTTGTATATAACCAATATATATAATAAAAACAGATAAATGTTTGGGTGCAGAACTATACACTGTATAACTTTATATATTTACAAACAGCTAGACAGATGTGCCTGGATACTGTATATAGATTTGTAATACTAATACTGTAAACAGCAAAACTGAAAAAAGTCAGACCAATGTAAACACATTGAAGAGTGCATCCGATTCTACTTCTTTATATTCCCCAAATTTTGCCAGTGAAATACTTTTAGAATGCTTTTACAATTATTTTGAAATAAAGAAACAGAATATTATAAACAATTGGGGACCAACCAGGTACCCTGTTTAACCTTCTTAGTGTTCTGTTTACCTCCTGGAAAACAAGCCAATTTTTTTTTTCAGCAAGAAAACATTTTATTACGTTACTAGCCATCCCTGTGGCTCTGCCCGCATAGTAGTGAAACAGGACAAACTTTAAAAATCAATAAACAAAAAGATATCGCTAGCTAAGCGTAGGCAAGTTATGCTCCAAAACCCAGAGGTGGACTGACTCCCCACTCCTGACATCACGCTTCCCCCTCTGCTCAGTCTGCAGCCTTTGTCTCGGATTAGCCCAAATATATATATTAGCAAGCAAACTATAATACTTAGTGCAATGAGAGAAGTCGCAAAACCAACCAGAATGTTCAAGAGAATTCTAGAAAAAAACCCGATCTAAATCCGTTAAGTAGCTCTCTCGTTTGTCAGCTAAACGGAGGTAAGATACACCCGAGGCTAGAGCATGAGTGAGTAGGGCTTCTCCCCTCGGCACACTGCATCCCTCCTGGATTCGCACAAAGAAATCGGTACCTCAAGCGAACTATGAAGCATAGTGCGATAAGAGAAGTCGCAAAATCAACCTGAATGTTCAAGCAAATTCTAGAAAAAACCCTGCTGTACTGCGGCAGCACCCATCCTTTGAGTGGCACGTTCTGAAAGAGTCACCAACGCGCATCCCAATGTTGCAACTAGAGCAGGAGAAGCATGTCTCTTTGTGAACTTTTCATATAATATTTGTTCAGTTTCTTGCAAATAAGAGGTTAGAATGTCAGTACCTGACATGCATGATCAGTGACACCCATTGCCTTATTGTAGGCGTCCACAGTGCAGGGCTTAGTAACATCCCCATTTTCCCTGACATGAATTTTGACAGTTGCTGCATTGTGAACAGTGCTTCGGAGGCTGACATCTTACCTGTCCTTCCAGTTGATCACAATCATTTTGCCTTTTTCACCAGGCATATCACAGTTGTTCGATTGTAGTTTCACTATCTGTATCAACATTTGATGACCAATTCACATTGTCATCACTATCACTTTATTCAATTAATTGTTCTTTTTCAGTTTGTTCTAAAACTGGCTTTACAGATTTTCGTTTCAATGCCATTGTGTGTTTAGGGTGAAGGCTCTGCCACACTCATGAATATTGATCAGTTAAAATAAAGTGGCCAAGCGCATAGAAATATTCATGATTTTTGTTTGCATCATATTATTTAATCCACAAGATGGCAGCAGAATACCATCATGAGTGTTATTTAGGCTTAATGTTGTACATTAGATCATAACAGCTTAACCAAAGAGACACTCGGGGTTAACCATTTGTACACAGAATTTTGAGCTTGAGAGAGGCTCGGGGTTAATACCAAGGAGGTTAATAAAATAAGTCAAAAGCAAAATAAATTTTCTAAAAAAAATTTAACAATAAGGATGTTTTGCTTCCTTGCAATTTGTCAGTCACAAACGTCTTCTCCATCTCTGAGTTCTTAATGCTGAATGAAAGTTGTCCTAATAGATGTTGACTTCCAGCACCTTTGCAGGATTGTACCGGATTTGACGTTACGGCCCGTTCTGGGGTTCATCCTCTGGTGTGCAAAGAAGAGAGAAGAGCTGGAGAGCCATTGCTTTTACCCTACCATGTGGTCGACTATCTTATCTTGACAGATTAGTGTTTAGTCGCTCCCCAAGTGCTCATGGGTGATACTGCATGCTTGTCCTAAAAGTACAGTATGTCTAAAAACTCAGGAAAGCGATGTGTTTTATTTTCCATAACTAGGACTTTTCTTTCTTATTATAAATATACAATGTTACTGCTCACATTTATAATAGACTTTTGTATTGTCAGTTTAATTCAAAAATAGTGAGAAGGAAACTTCAAATGTTCAGCGTGATCAATGTGAATAAATGTATCCATTTGCTGACCAGCTTATACTATTTAGTGTCCTGCAGAGCTGGAGTAGTCCCTAACCGTGTTGAGAACAAGGCAGAAACCATCACTGGAAGGCACGTCAGTCTGTTACAATCACTCGTAAGAGACCAAATCATAAGGAGGAGAAAAGAACACAGAAAATACAAGGAGCTCACGCAGACAGTGACTATGATTTAAGCCTAAGACATTAGAGCTTTGAGGCAGCAGTGCTAATCGCTATGCCGCCACACTGCTTAATCCAATTATATCAAAAATTTCAAAATACACATAAAAAGGGACAGAATTTTTATATCTTTTGGTTTGTAGAAATGTGTGTCTCAGGTTTCTGTTCTGGATCAGGAATGCAACATATCGTGCCTCGGAGTTTAATTTGCCCTGGCTTTTCACCAGATACTTTTGGTGGATGTGCGCCCAGTGAAATTTCTTCCTTCAAAGAAAAAAGGGTGAAATTAGCAGCTTAGTGGGGAGTCAGTACCTTGAAAATTAAAGCATTGGGGCACTTCATAAAGCACTTCAAGAAAAGATTAAGTGGCAGTAAAAGATTTCTGTCTAAGTAAATGACTTTAATTAACCAAATACTTCCTTTTCCATCATTAGAGTGGCGCATGAGTCAGCCATTCCTTTGTGCTCTGCCACATTAATCAATCTCCCTTGTCATTATAACTTTACCAGCAATAGTAGAAGCCGATTGATTATTGTGTGTCCAAAATGACTGTTCACCTACTAGATGTAGACATATATTCTGTACAATATTGAGAAATACTGTAGGTTCCTGCTGTTTTCTGTTTTTCATATTTTCAACACAAATGTATACTGTTTCTTTCATATTACACACTCTACAACTATAGCTATCAGAAAATGTTAACATTTTTATATACTATGACATTAGAAACAAATCCTGAAGCATCATGGCTGCAACTTCAAATTCCAACACTGGCTCAGTAATCAGACCCAAACTTCCTAAACCAATTGTGAAATATTACCTGTTTATAGATACAGTATGTTAAAGTGCTCTACAGTGCTAGCCAGCGATGGCCCAATGGACTTATGCTCATTCTTGCAGTTTGTTTAATTAGCTTGCTATCCTTAGACGTACTGCTTGTTATTCCATGCTTAATTAGTGGCAGTGTGGTAGTGTGTTGTGAGAGGTTCACCTTTTTAAAGCCCAGTGACTGGCACTGAAGCATCTCATTTGAATAAACAGTGTGCCAGTTCCGACCATTGTGTTTTCTTGCCTTGGTTTTGGCTTCTTGCCCACCCCTGCTGCTGGCAGAGTCAGTGCTATTACTAACAGGACTTGTGGTGGGCAGCACAATGATGCTTCATGAACCTCATGCCTCTGATTGTCAGGCCCACCAATGCAGATATCAAAAGAAAGCTTAAGGCCACCTTGTGGCAGAAGGTCTTTGAAGTTTTGAATTGGAAGATGAGTTTGGCAAAAGTTTGGCCTCATGTATTATACTTGCTTGTGCTCAGAAAAGTGTGTAAGCCATTTCTAACACAAAAATTTGGATTTTTAAAACAAAAACATGGCCTTAAGTTATGGAGAGGTTCGACCATCCATAGGTCCTATGCAGGTTTTTTTGGTGTTGCCATTTTAGTGAACATTGAAGTGAAGAGAAAATGTAATTCCATTGCACATTTCAATGATGTGTTGGTCCCATTGCAATGCTCTTGAACTAATTCTATTATAGTCAGCTGATATATTGTCTCAGTACCGCTGTCGTCAACTTTGGTAATAACATTAAGCGTGTGCATTAGTTGTTAATTGCCTTACTCTGTAGCTTGTCTACATTTCTTCTTAACAAGAGTGTGCTGTGCACTGTACAATACGACAACGGTAGCATTACCATGGCATTCAGCAAGACCCTAAAGTTTGCTTCCCACACTATTATTTGATAAAGTTGTGGGTCGAGCCGGTCCTGATCACAACAACGTTAGTCAGATATATTTGATCACCACATAAATATTTGTAAATAGTTTTATATTAATTAAATAAAAATGCTTTCTTTTTACAAAACCAATTATCATTCTGTGATGGTGTCTTTATTGCAACATGTGTGTCTTTAAGGCAATCAGCAATCAATGCAATTTGCCTTTTGATCTCAGCCTTTTCCCCCTGACAATAAGGAATCTATTTGGGAAGCATCTTAATTCTAAACAGGATTTGAAATATTAGCACTTCCCTGCTTTGTAGTGGATACTAAATGCAAACCAGCACATTGCACTCTGACCTTGCATGTATTTAAGCATGATCAGAGTAACTCCCACTCTCCGGAGTAACTTTATGTACTTTGTAACACATCAGATGGATAGATAGATAGATAGATAGATAGATAGATAGATAGATAGATAGATAGATAGATAGATAGATAGATAGATAGATAGATAGATAGATAGATAGATACTTTATTAATCCCAAGGGGAAATTCACATACTCCAGCAGCAGCATACTGATAAAAATAAACAATATTAAATTAAAGAGTGATAACAATGCAGGTATAACAGACAATAACTTTGTATAATGTTAGTGTTTACCCCCCCGGGTGGAATTGAAGAGTCGCATAGTGTGGGGTCTCCTCAGTCTGTTAGTGGAGCAGGACGGTGACAGCAGTCTGTCGCTGAAGCTGCTCTTCTGTCTGGAGATGATCCTGTTCAGTGGATGCAGTGGACTCTTCATGATTGACAGGAGTTTGCTCAGCGCCCGTTGCTCTGCTACAGATTTTAAAGTGTCCAACTTTACTCCTACAATAGAGCCTGCCTTCGTAACAAGTTTGTCCAGGTGTGAGGCGCCCTTCATCTTTATGCTGCCACCCCAGCACACCACCGCGTAGAAGAGGGCGCCACAACCCTCCGGTAGAACATCTGCAGCATCTTATTGCAGATGTTGAAGGACGCCAACCTTCTAAGAAAGTATAGTCGGCTCTGTCCTCTCTTGCACAGAGCATCAGTATTGGCAGTCCAGTCCAATTTATCATCCAGCTGCACTCCCAGGTATTTATAGGTCTGCACCCTCTGCACAGTCACCTCTGATGATCACGGGGTCCATGAGGTGCCTGGTCCTCCTAAATTCCACCACCAGCTCCTTGGTTTGCTGGTGTTCAGGTGTAGGTGGTTTGAGTCACAACATTTAACAAAGTCCTTGATTAGTTTCCTATACTCCTCCTCCTGCCCACTCCTGATGCAGCCCACCATAGCAGTGTCGTCAGTGAACTTTTGCACGTGGCAGGACTCCGAGTCGTATTGGAAGTCCAATGTATGTTGGCTGAACAGGACCGGTGAAAGTCCAGTCCCCTGCGGTGCTCCTGTGCTGCTGACCACAATGTCAGACCTGCAGTTCCCGAGACGCACATACTGAGGTCTGTCTGTAAGATAGTCCACGATCCATGACACCAGGTATGAATCTACTCCCATCTCTGTCAGCTTGTCTCTAAGGAGCAGAGGTTGGATGGTGTTGAAGGCGCTAGAGAAGTAGCGAAGAGTAGGAGGAAACAGACACAAAGGGAAGTACAGCAGCATTTACTTCATTCAACTTCAAGCATTAGATGCACCATCCCATACAAATGGCATGATACGGCTTAGAGATGACCACAAGACTCCTGACTAGTCAGCCAAATTTATGATGAAGAGTCATCAAATACCATATGGGTGTTTAAACCTGTAAAAGAACAAGGATCACATGATTTCTGTGTGACAGTCTCTGTAATGTAGGCAGCAATGCAGCACACAATTCCTCGAGGGAGGCACTAAGATGTCTGAATTGGCTAAAAAGTCAGTCCTCATTATGAGCCAAAAAACAATGCCAACCCCTGAAAAAACTCACTACTTGTGTAGCCAGCCACACTCCTGTTCAACGCCACAAAGGTTGACTTGTGAAGTTCTACACAACAGAGCCCAGAAATACGGACTGCCTGTGCCACCTGAGGCAAGCCAAGATGAGCGCACAAATGTCCCAGACCCTGTCCCATAGGAAATCAACGTAATGACAATTCAAAGACGTTTGGATGTTTGTGGTAAGTTGAATGTAAAGAGACTTGTATTTAGTGCAACACTGACATTTATTTGGCAAAATGTATTTACTTATTTTGCTTTCTCCGCTCAGCAGTTGTCACTCGTTCCCAACCTTGTTTTTTTTTTTATTTGTGGCTTCCACAGAGAGACCAGCAACAAGAATCTTTTTGTGTTCTCCATTTAAGTTAGTAAAGGGCACATTAACTGAATTTTCCTTTCCTCTGTTCCCCTGTGATCTGTCGTAAAAACATAACTCAGTAACACGGCCACATTCATATGGTGATTAGATTATGAATATTCAATCAACGTATGCGGTTACACGAGGGAGGTGGCAGGGAGTGGCTAAAAGTGCAAGTTTATGTTGATTGGAGATTTAGAGACGAGCATGGCATGGGACCTGAGCATGGATGGGGATATAAAAACCCAATTTTTATTTTGTGCGTACACTGTTTTTGCATTTCTTTCGTAAGATAAGCTAAACTTTAGTATAAAGTCTAAGTAATGCTTTATACATAAGGACCCAGCAGACAGGAGCCGGGGCAGAGGTCAGGAAAAGAACAGAGACCTTTGTTACGTTGTAGGTGGACAATAGGATAAGTTTCTCTGCCAGACAGACAGGAACTTCAGACCTGTGTAAGCAGAGCATCTTTTTCATTTTCTGTCTGTTAATTTGTACACATTTTTATCCATGTGTGGATCCCTCACTTTGGTTTGCATTCGGTGTCTCTAGTAAAATTCTTATTACAAAGGGTACTTCAAGTTACAGTGATATAAAATGAAATGTTGTTTCTGTACTGTATATGTTTTAGTGTCAAGAAAGAGGATTTTTGCCTTACAGTGCTCACTGCTTCTTGGATAAAAGGGTGATTATTCTTAGTAGTTTAAAGAAGGAAAAGAATAAAAACTTTTTAATTATTTAAACCTCTTTAGTAACAAACAATTAAATCAGTCCAGACAATTACGAGAAGTATGAATGAAATGGACTCACTCCCACTCTCTTAATGTCATTGCAACAAGATGTAAAACTTTCCCCTTCAACTGTAATTATTAAATATTGTAATTAAACTTGCTTTAAATTACAAAATTTACTAAACTGTCAATTAGATGAGAGAGATGCTGTCAATGAATGTGGTCCACCAATTATTTTGAAAAAGACCTGACAGCAACCTGAACCAAAGCCCAATGCCTCCACAACAAGTGCTATGATGAACACGAAAAATGGCCGAGGAAATCAATGCAGCTGGGAGCCCCATAAGCCAAACTGCCTGGGGTGCAAACTTCACCAAATTCTTATTTTTGACTTTCAAGGTTCTCTTTTTACTCTCACCGTGATTCTTGTTTGCCATGACTTCCAAGCTGTCCATCTATAGTAGTTCTGTCTGGGGTCTCACTCTAATCTTTTGGTAATTTGGTTGATGTCCTGTTTATTATACTGTAGTGTAGATAGTATGCCTCCCCACATGCAACTCTCAAATTCTGTTTAAATGGATTAATTGTGTACTAAAACTAATGGTCTGTTTAATTTAATTCACTATTTAATCTAACCACTTTAGAAACTGTATCTAGTCAGGCTGGACTCACAGGAGGAAGTGGTAGAACAGGTCTTTCGTGAAGCTCACCATTCGGGACGATGACGCTCACCCACTGTTTAGCTAAACAAAGGAGCACATTCAGGAACAAAATGAGACAACTGTATCACTCCAAGGATACATATGTATGTGAGGTCATTCTTACCCTCAGCCATCAGGAGTCACCCCCTGCCGGAGCAGGTCTTGTTCCCCGTTTGCTGAATGGATCTGACAGACAATGTGCAACATATTGTGCAGATGACGGACATTCTGTACTGTGAAATTGCATATTATTAGTATGTGCAATTTCAATCACTTTACACTTGGTAACTAACTACTACTAATTTTTTAATATCTTTATAGATAATTCTTATTATATGTGTATGGGTACCTTATTAACGTACTGAAGACTATTACACTTCTTGTTTTATGTATATTTGTGCCTTTTAACACGTGCTGCTGTAACCCTGCAGTTTCCTTCAGGATAAATAATGTTTCTATCAATCTGTCTAGACAGTTAATAAATGCCGTCAGATTTATTGAACATAAAGGGCCAGTTGCTAGTGTGAATGTTGTAATAAAGAGAGACAGAAACAGAGAAGGTCTGGGGTTCTACCCTGTATATTGTAATAGCTTAGAGTAGCCTTAAAGGACTGTGTCCAAAATGGGGCTGAATGAGAAAAGACAAGTGGCTGGTTTTTATAGGCAGAAGAGGGGGGTCCAACAGGGAACAGGTGCACCATATACTTGCTTTGCTCTGGCAAAAGCCCACCAGGGTTATTTTCTTGATAGGAATAATTGTCCTCTGGTGGCTCTTCCTGTCCTTGCAGTCTTGAGTCTCAAAGCCTTATTGAGTCATTCAAGTAGGATTTATGCAGAACTTCCAGCTATTGCCAATAAACCACAGGATCCTAGTATCATACCCTTGAAAGTCCCAAGTTTTACAAAGGGACATTGGGGATGTATCTGTGGAAAACCTTTGCCATTTCTCTGGCTTTAGCTCTATCAGGCCAGGGTCTGAAGCACAGCAATGGCTAATGTTGTTCTCTAAGTCTTGCCTTCCCTTGGCCCAATCTGCATTCTTCTTGCATCATGTAGGCTTTCTTTTTAGCCCTACCCTAGAAAAAGGCTAGAGTACAATACAGTATATGCACGTGTTGATCGGCTGACTTGAACATTTTTGTTGGAATGCCATTCCTCATTCACTAGACCCTCACATGGACTGTTCCTATTTAAACCACTTCTATCTTTCATCAACCCCTTCTGATCTCACTGTATATTTTTGCTAACTCTAAAGTGTTACTAATATGACCTTGCTTATTAGCCTCTGGCAATGGAAGAAAAGAGAGTGTGCAGATATATCCTGTTTTTTAAATTACATTGTACACTGAAAACGAATATATAAAATAAATCAGCATTACTTAAGTGAAACCTACAGAAAGAACAGGATGTTTATATGTCACAATGTTTCGGATTTGATTTTTTAAATTCCAACTTTGGTTGGGATACAAATGCTGCAGTAATTTACATTTATTTTGGTAATGTGTAGTGGATATTTCAGAATTTCAAGCACTTTTATACAGGCCATTCATTTAGAGGTGTATATATTTAGCCTTACTCAGTTAATAAGTTAATTTTTTACTTGGAGTTTGGATGCAGATGTCCAATCTGTTCCTTTGGGTATACTGCTCAGATATGGCTATACAGATTGGATGGTTGCAATTATTTGGTAACTTGTATTATGTCATTTAGTGTTCATCTATCATTTTCCTGATTTGCTTATCCAATCCAAGAGTAGGGAGAAACAGCACCGATGCTTGTAATATTGGGCAAAAGGTAGGAAAAAAAATCTGTGTGAGCACATTCTTACATACATCCACACTCTAAGTCATATGGGAAAAGTTAGAATTGTCACCTAACCTAACATGCACATCTTTGGGGATTGAGAAGAAAAGCAAAGTTTACAGATAAAAATTCATGCAGATGTGGGGAGAATTTAAAATCCCCAGACAGATTGTGCATGTACTGATCTGAGGTCAGTGATATATATGAGGTTCAGAGTGCCAATGCAAAAGCTTCAGTTGGTGTGAGTGACATGCAATGGAGTTCAGCAGTCAGACATCTAAGTATCCATCTGTGGATGTGGAGTGAGGTTATCAGCGGAGCTCCTCAGGGGTCTGTTCTTAGACCGTTACTTTTTCTGATTTATAACAATGACATTGATTCCAGGATAGTAAGTAAACTTGTGAAATTCACAGATGACACTAAAATTGCAGGAGAACACTGAGAATGCAGCAAGAATAATTAAAAATGACCTGGAGAAGCTTTAGAATCGGTCTTGGAAAGTGGAGTTTAATGCCAAAAAGTGCAAAATATTACGCATAGGCAAAAGGAGCGTCAATTATCAACAGAAGAAGGAAAACTCTGTCCTACAGGAAGTAACCTCTGGAAAGGATTTAAGGGTTTATATTGGAATGTTTTCATCATCTGAGCAATGTGCAGAAGCAATTAAAGAGGCAAATACAATGTCAGCTTACATCACAAAACTGCTGAATACAAATCAAGGGACAATATGCCTAGTCTATATCATGGACTAATGAAAATGCATTTGGTGAATTGTGTGGAGTTCTGGTCATCATGCCACAAAAACGACATAGCAGCACTTGAAACTATGCAGAGGAGGACAACCAAGTGCATCCCTGGACTTAAGAACATGTCCATCTCTTACCGACTCAGAGAATTAAACTGTCAGGCAGAGAAGACCGTGTGGGGACCTTCAAAATCCTCAAAGGCATTAATAAAGTAGACCCAGCAGAATTGTTTCAGCTTAACAGTGAATCGCATTCTCGAAGGCACCAGTGGAAATAAAGGGGAAGTGCATTTAAAACTGTAGCTAGGATGCACTTCTTTACACAAAGTGTTGTGGGACTCTGGAACAAGCTGCTAAGACATGAAGTTAAAGCAGAAACCGTGGGAACTTTTAAGAAGAATCTGGATGACATATTGGGACATCGTAGCTATTAGCTAAGCAAATCGGCTTGATGGAATCAATAGTCTCTTCATGTTTGTTAAATTTCTTATGTTCTTTTCTATCTATCTATCTATCTATCTATCTATCTATCTATCTATCTATCTATCTATCTATCTATCTATCTATCTATCTATCTATCATATAGTGCCTTTTACATCTATCTATCTATCTATCTATCTATCTATCTATCTATCTATCTATCTATCTATCTATCTATCTATCATATAGTGCCTTTCACATCTATCTATCTATCTATCGTCACACTCGTGCGCATAGGAGGCAGCTAAAGGGCTTGAGTGAAGGCAGTTCTGAGGCATGCCGGGATGTGGCAGAGTCTCTTTTTCTCCCTTTCCTGTAGACCATTCCTGGGAGATTCCACCTGGCTCTCTTGACATCACTTCCGGGACCGAGCCAATGGAAGTAGACCTTACCTGCTCTGTCTGGCCCCTCTGACGTCACGTCCGGGCTCGATCCAATGAATGAAGAACACGTGCCCGATCCTTATGACCTCACTTCCTGTCTTCCCCTTTAAAAGCCTCCCCTTTTCCCTCAGTCTCGTTCTGGACTCAGTTGGATGCACATCAGTGCTGTGTATGTGTTAAAAAACGACTTTGCAGCCAGGATACCATATTATATGGGTGGCTGCCCCAAACCTTTATCTGTTTATGTCTCGTTCTTATGACACTATCTATCTATCTATCTATCTATCTATCTATCTATCTATCTATCTATCTATCTATCTATCTATCTATCTATCTAACTATCTATCTCAACATGAAAGACAGCATGATTCAGACTCAGTTTTGTTTAGTAGCAGAAGAGTTTTGAAAGTGAGCTAGTGACATAATCTCTAGTGGCAGTGGTACAACAAAAGGGTAAAAATATCACGAGAGCACAGCAGTGGTGGGCCCATTGGACGTTATTGCTGACTGCTTGCTTGATTGCTCTACTAATGCAATCATTATCTGGAGTTTAACTGAATGAATACTACATGAAAATTAATAATGTAAATGTGTGCTTTGGTCTGCTTGACAGCACATGATATGAAATGAGAAACAGAAAACACAAGGGCAGTACAAGGAATGTAAATGGCAGTTGTGGATTATTTTCTTTACTTTTTGGTCACACACACCAACTTCAGTTTTTCATGCTTTTTTGGACCAGCACTGTAAAACCGGTGTTTGTGCTTTTCTATGCTTTTAAGCTTTCTCAAAATGTCTTAATCACCATACTTTTCTTCACCTAGATTAGAAAATATATCTGAGTGTGAATTAATTAAACTAGTCAGTTGTTGGCAGTCGTGGAATATCATTTACTGTTGTCTTTGTGTTGTATGTTTTTCTTACCTTTTTAGTTACAAGGACTTTACTAAATCAAATTCCACACATTTAAGGTTGTTATGGCAATGAAACAAAGTAAAAGATTAATTAATTTACAAATTCGTAGTACGTGTTTCTTAAATTTCTTATTTAAAAGTTGCATATATTAGGAAATATTATATACAGTATAAACAGTGTACCACTGTGGAAAATACTATAGCTAATATTCCAAATAGTTCAGTCTATTTGATTAGGCTTGATAAAATCAGGAGCAATTTGAATGCCAATAATAACATGCTGGAAGCAGTCTAATTTGAATGCTTGTGGGTTAGGGGTTGTCTAAAGGTTTCTTGCATGGTGAAGGATTACATATTACAAAAGTTAAATCTGGAATAATTTAATGTGCTCTTTAGTTTCATGAATTTATTGGGCTGATCAAATAAGCATAGCTGAACTCAGCCTGACAATAAAACAATTCATAAATTAGAGAGGCAGCTAAAAAAAAAAAAGACGTGGCATTGTTTTTCTAATTTTTAAAAGAAACAGATACGTCCTCAATTAGTAACGCTCACCCGCACACAAACAGGTTTGTGTGCAAGATTATGGGATATTCAGGGGCATTAAACCATTTATTTCATTTCTATTTATCTGCTGAGATTTAATTCCAGCGATTCATGCATCATAACTTAAATCTTAATTGCTAGTTGACAATGAATTGACCCAGATCTGCCTAAATAAAAGAGCTGGCACTTAAATTGAAATGAACACCTTTCACGGTTCAGTTAAGAGTTGCCATTTGTTGCATTACCGTCTCGTTATTGTTTCATTACATTGAGTACATTTTTTACTTCAGAAACAAAGGAATTTTCGTATGTATTTCCAGGATTATTAAATTACATATATAATAAACTTCCTGGGAATATACAGAATTAGTGAAAGTTTAGAGACAGAAGAAAAAAAAAAATCAGCCTTTCTATGCTCGAGTTACATTTAATGAGGATAATTATTACATGGCTTAACTATAATTCTGTATTGATTCTCAGGCTCCTGAAAAACTTGGGCTGGCAGGCCGTGCCATGTAGTCTTAACAAAAGGCATTCTGAGCTTGTGTAAACACTGTAAGCCTGGGGTCTCCCCCCGACCTGCGGCCCGTCCTCGTACCCCTGCATTAATACAGAAAACACTGGGACAGGATTAGCCACTGGCTTACACCACAAGGAGGAAAATTGAATGTTGGAGCGAAAATATGCAGTTAATTCCATTCTGTCAACAGTGGATATTAAAGATTATTAGTTGGCACATCTAGTTATTTATAAATCACAATGGATGCACTGTTAAATTTTGATTTAATTTCAGGACCACAAATAAAACTCAGGATATAAGAGAAGTATCGTCTGATATTAATTGTAAAGCGTAGTTAAGAGGTTTAAATAAACTAGGATGGGTTTATCTTAACATCAATGGTATAGTTATGTATATTGTATTTGATACAAATCACAGAAATACACGTTAGAAGTGCTCAAGGCTTAACATAAACTAAATCAGAAATAAAAGTAGTGTGATTAAATATGTAAGTAATCATTTTATTAATGATACTTGAAAAAAGTCTGTTAATTCATCTTTATGACTAAGTCTGAAATGCCAATAATAATGAGAATATATCACTTTTTTCTAAACGCTGTGAAAATGGCCAACAACGTGTTAGACTAGCAACTCTATCTGACATCAGCAAGCAGAATTTCCTCTGCATTTTAGCATTCAGTCTTTAAAGGGCTTCACTTATAAAAGCTGGCACATTTGTTCCTTTTCAATATTTGTTAGTATAATATCGGGTTGGATTATTTCACTGCTTTTATTTCTCTAAGCTTTGTATAATTCATTTCCATTTCTTTTAGTTTGTATCTCAGGCTCTTCTTCCCAGTTTATTTGTATGTTCTGAGAATTGTTTCAGTATTTTGCCTTCATTTTTTTTCCAGGTGTACAATGTGGTTTGCTCCTGTTAGTTTCATTTACCTGTATTAATCATTCATATAATTTTTTAGTATCATGTTAATACTTTTATTCAACAGTGCAACGTTGCTTCTTTATTAAAATGTAGTATTCTCACTTCTTGTTTAATTTCAAGGATCCAGTCTTCAATAAGCTTTACTTTTTAATTCAGTGTACTCTTTTCTCAGTTTCAGATTGTTACTCTTAGTTGCCTGTGTTTTTCATTTGTTGAACAGTGTTGAATAATTAAATAGATAAAGTAGAATGTCTCCACTTTTACTTGTAAATTTTCTTGTAATGGGCACAACTCTTTTGGCATCATATTACAGTATTATTTTTGGAATAATCAAACACTGTTATTTTTTCCATATTTCCAAATATAATTTAGCGTCTTCACCTTTCCTTTACCTTTCCATATTATGGTAATTTGTTACCGTAACACATTTTGCTCGTTCCACATCCTCTTTTTCCATTAGTAACAGACTCTGCTTTCTGCTAACCTTTGGATTTGTCTTTCTGCTGTTTGTTTGATTTCTTTCTTTTCTCCAAACTTTATGTTATTAAGTTTTATAATTGTGATTTGGCAACATAATGTCATCTGTTTTACTTTGGCTTTTTTACCATTCCGTCTCCTCACTTTTCTGATCATTCACTCATATTTATATTATTTTCCTATTCCAACATTTTTCATATATTGGTTATATGCTTGGTTTTTTAGCTGAAAATGCTTATAATTTATATTAGTTTCATTTCTACAGTAGTTTTTCTGATTATGTTACACCTAAACTTAACTTTAATGTCATTCTTTGCTTACTCTGGTAAGTTTTAACTTAAGAACGCTGACAAATAAGAGTAGACAATTAAGTCCAGTTAATAGCTAAATGAGCTAAGAATATCGTCCAGATGTGTTTTCAACGACAGCAATGTAACCACTTCCAGACTAAGGCTCTGTAAAGAAGGTCTGCTTCTTTTATACCTTAAATGCTGTTTAATGGACTTTTCCACAGGTGTCCTTCAGCAATATTTTAAAAATGAAATCTGTTGAATTGACTTTAATCAGAAAATTTCATTCATTTATTCTTTCATTCATACTTTCTGAATCTACTTAATGCAAGATCTGAGAAAACCCTGAATGGGATGGCAGGACACGATGCTACTATTGTGTTTCACCAATGCACCTCCATGCCATCCACCTCTAGACACTGGCATTGCTGCATTTTTACCTGTAAATGTCCACTAGCATATTTTATTGGTTGAATACCTTTTTCTTTCACTGCACACATTTTGGTTAAAACAAGGCAGACCTTTCGCCTTATGCCATTCATTTTCACCAGTATAATTAAGTCATATACTTTATTTGGAAATCAGATTTGTTCAGTGATAAATTCTAGCCAAAGTGGTCAGCACAAGGTGGCACTGTTTTGACTGCGTTCTGATGTTCAGTGCCGCATCTCACATTTCTACAGTATCTCTCTCTTGGACCATGCAGTTTAAACTGACAGCCCATGCCATTCTGTTTGCAATATGAAACGGTTATTGAAATTAAGTTAATCTATTAGTGAATATGCTCCACTCACTGTGATCTGCAGGGATGAATAAAAAGATCACAGGTTCGCAGCAGTTTGTGATTCATTTAGCCTCACATCTCTATATTTGTGTGTGTGTGTTGAAGTTGTCTATGGCTATTTTCAATACACTAAACACATGTAATGACTTTCTTTTTGAGGCACAAAAAAAAGTAATCTCCACCCCTGTAAGTATAGTATATATATTGTGCACAAATGTAGCACTGCGCAGAGGTAAATAGGCAAAAGATCAGTTCAATGCTGCAGCCTGGCTTATAGTCTGAAATAGTGGTCAATATTCCTTAAAAATGGTACTTAGTACATTTATATTTTTCAAATATATATATATATATATACACAATGTTGTAGCGGAAAAAATAATGTGGCAGAGCAAACTCCAAATGCTTGGGGTGCCAACCAAATAATAGCCCATTTAATTCCAACAAAAAGAAAAATGTACCGGCGCTCGATGGTTCTCTCTTACTGGGACAATTCCCTAGGGATAGTGCTTTTTTATAGGACACTGTTTCTCTCTTGCTCTCCATAGTAGCCACGTCTGAAATGAGATTCCACCTTCCAGGAGTGACTCCCTTTTGTAAGAACGGACCACAAAGGGTGCGGCTTCCTTGGCTCCATTGCCCTCAAGGCTGTGAGTGAAACAGGAAACAGGACTGTTAGGAACAGCGCCCCCTCTCGTACCGGGGTGGTACCAAACATCCATTTATCCATCCATTATCCAACCCACTATATCCTAACTACAGGGTCACGGGGGACTGCTGGAGCCAATCCCAGCCAACACAGGGCGCAAGGCAGGAAACAAACCCCGGGCAGGATGCCAGCCCACCACAGGGCACGTACCAAACGGGTGATATTATATACTGTATATCTATATACATACATATATATATACACAGTATATATATTCATATAATATACTGTATATGTGAAAAAGTGTAACTTTTTGAGAAAATTATTTATTGTATTGAATTTAAATTAAATGTATTTTCACATAATTCATATAGGAACTCCAGCTCATTGCAGAGTGTAGAAATGTAATATAACCAAAATACAAAGCAAATAATTTCCAATAATTTAAAACAAAATTGAATATATATATTTAGATGCTTAAATTAGAATTTAAAGCATTCTGAAACAAAGTATGTATAATTCTTCTGCAAATATCTTTATTCAAAGGCCCTAAGACCTTTAATTTTTAACTTATAAAGTACTAAAGGCAAATCTTTTTTTTTGTTTTGTTTTGTTTTTTAAACTTTTTATGTGCTTATTTTATAAAAGTGTTTATTTGTTTGCCCTTTTTAGTGATAATTCAACACATATGTATGCATGCATTTTTGTTTATGCTTCTTTGGTTTTGTTTTTCACCCAATTTTTTCATGTTAAATAAATTCCTAATAGTTGAAAACTATGTGATTCAGTTTTGGAGAGATATGTAAATGTATGTGGAATATCTTTAAAATAATGTTTTAAATGTCTTTTGTGAAATTGAAAGCATAGCCACCAGGCCTAACTAGAACTGTTTCAGAAGAGTATAAAGAAACCAACCTCTCCCTGTGGAATTTGCTACTGTAACAGCTGACATTTGATGCAAATGTTTTTCATGCAGAATATTTCAAATGGAGGTGGCGAAGTCTCGGGTCCAACTCCATGGGTTCAAATCCTGCCGAGTTTGCATGTCTCCCTGTCTGTGTTGGTTTTCCTCCAGGTATTCTGATTTCCAGCAACTTCCCAAACACACTGGTCTTAAGCTATTTGAGGACCTTAAGTTGCAAGTGTGCATGTGCCAGTTTTGGAATGGCATCCCATTCAGGTTTGGCTGTTGTCTTGCATGTGGTATTTGCTGGGGAAGCGTCTGTCCTGATGCTGAATTGGAATAAGTGGGTTTGAAAATGGATTATTAGGTATTTATAAATTCACAAGTGAATAATTTGGTATTCTGATTATTTTTCACCAGTTGCTTTAAGCCATTTAACAGAGCTTGTGCACAGATTATGTGTAACCAGTTTAATAAAACTGGTCAGAGAGGTTTGTTGTTAATGCTACATTCTTGCATAAGGAAATACTTAATTACATGCAGTGAAAAAGAGCATTCATTGATTCTTTTTATTTCTTCTGCAAAGCTGTAAATGTAAAATGAAACTTAATGAGAGAGTAATTTGCTCAAACTGAAATAATGCTTGTTTCTTTATTTTGCAGTTATTTGTCATTCCATAATTATATATACAGTATATATACACAAACAAGACTTTCATTGACAGTGGACATTTTGGATGTGAAAGATATTAATCAATGTTATTTCTAGATTAACATAATATCATGCATGTGTAATTCTGTACAATCTATCAAACAATTATTTAAAATTACGGTAATTGTGATTATAATCGCACTGAGATACGTAAGTGTCAATATAAACTTTATTTTTTTTGTAAACCACATGCACTCACATTTTCTTAGTTTTCGATGAGAGGTTGAAAGCAGCCCTGGAAGAAGATGCCAGACCACTGCAAGGTCCATTTGTACCCATACTAACACACTCCCAGTCACTGTAAGAAAATCCAGAATTATCTAAGCTAATACCACAAAGTGCTTGTCTACACGAACTGAAAGAAATCAGAAGAAAATGGAGACAAAGACGTAATGTGCAGCAAACCTCACATTCAGTGAGAGTCAAGGGAATTGATTTTTTTTTTTTGTTTTTAATTTCAATATAAGAATAACAGACATAAAATCACCACCACCCCTGTAAGAGAGGACACATACTGTACCTACATACACCAACAAAGGGCACCCAGCATGAATACCACCCTACAAATAGCTGTGCTGTGTGCTACGGTACAAGGCTCGTGCAGTGGCAAGGAGTAGTGGTGTGCCAGGGTGCCATGGGTGTTTGCTTCTCTCTGCGAGGAATTGGTAACATAACAGACATGGATGATTGTCAAAAAGGAGTGCTCACAGGTAGGGACTGTTGCCATGTGTCACACATTGTGACAGCAAATATTCCTGCAAGTATTCCAACATTTTTTGGATTTTTTTTTACAAACCCTTCTCTTGTGTAAAGGCAGTGTTGGTTCAAATTTTGTTTCCTTGTGTAATTCCGGCTACCTCAGTCTCCCAAGACAACAATTGGCACATACACAAGGCTGAAACCACGTGCCACTGGTACAAAGAACATTCTGAAACATTCGTGTATCTTGGCTGACACTCAAAAATCTCAAATCTTTAAATCCCATAGAAAATCAGTGTGAGTATTTGGAGCAACGAGTGAAATGCCCGTTGACCAGTCTGGCCGAACTCTGTGATTTGATGTTGGAAGAGTGGATGACAATCGATGTCACCTACATTCTTAAATTGGTGGCATCGTTGCCAGACAAAATTGTTGCTGTTTTTCGGTCTCACAGTAGACTTTCAAGCTATTAGATAAGATTTAGCCGGGTGACTAATTTTCTGATACACTTAGGGTAGCAAATACAATTTGGTTTGTTTTTTTTTTGCCAATTTTGTGTTTTTTATGCCAAGTATAAGAATAGCTATCAGTACAGTAGAAAGAATCTCTAGAGATAATGTCCTTGAAATAAAAAGTAAATTGATGCCAATCATGACAGAAAGGGTTTAATTTTCTAAAATAGCCTGATACTTGTGAATTAAAACTACAAATTTTAAAACACTAAGCAGTTTGTTTCTTCTGTTGCACTTATAATATGTTTTGCGTGTGCAGATTTAAATACACATGTGTATACATCCAAACAATTTTTAAATATAAAAAATTGCAATTTCAATTATTGTGTGACGGGCGTCTCCCAAAGACTCTGTCTGAGCTAAATGTAGACAGTCTACCAGTGTGTTCGTTATATACGGTGACCAACTATTCTCATTCTTACTCTGTTGACGGTCAAGATATTTGACATACATTGCCACAAATAAAAAGAAGATGTAAGTGGATTTACTTGAAGGTTTTCCTTATTAGGTCTAATAATCTGACACATTTTTACTTTTAGGGATGTGATTTCAGCTTTAACTTAAGTTGAATAAGATAGAAATGATATATTATCATTTTTTCCAGTGCTTAATCACAACACTTAATATTTTAAAATGTAAAAAAAAAAAAATCAAAATATTATTGTATCATTATATTATGAGGAAATTATCATATTGTGGAATCTTTGGCAGTTGAAGGCCACTAACTACCATGCTCCCTATTAATAAAATAATGTAAAAATACACTCATCCATTTTTGTTTTACTGCTTATCCAATTCATACTTGTGGAGGGTCGTAGTACGTCTCAGTGTAAGGCAGGAACACCCCGTGCGTGTGTAGGGCACAAGAACTCAAATCAGAATCGCACATTAAACTTTGAAGCCATTCAGACTGTCCCTGATTTGATTTGATGAGAATCACATTTTGCCCCTGGCTAATAACATTCACACTGCCCTGTGCTTACACTTTCACCCTTAAACTGCTTCTTACTACTATTAATTAAACTACTAAAAATATATTCTCACGCCTTTTTCATAGATTACGTCCACATTTAAAAGTTTATTCTCTTGTGCAGCTGAAATGACACAGAAATATAGAAACAGGCATAACGAAGGAAGCAAACTGTAAGCAGAGCGATGAGTCCAAACTGTGTACAGCGTGTGCTGTTTGTCAGGTGTTTACATGATGTCTAGATAGAGAATTGCATAACATATAATGTTTTCATTTATTTAAAGATGATTCAATCATTTCATTAAATTATTCTGAACTAAAATATGTAAAGGACTGTCAGCACCGAAGGTAATTTTTTCATTACACCAAACACATAACAGTTCAGCAAGCCAACAAACAATTTTAGCTTGACCACAGTTGTAAATTGTGGTTCTTCTATCATAGCTCTGACCTAATTAAAAATAAAACAGATTGCATTCCTGCCATTACAAGCCATTTTAGGCTTTAGTTCTTTTAATGTTTCCACTCACAATGCCATATGTGTTTACAGTGCTTATAGGAAATAGAAATATTCCCCACTCACCAGTGAGCATCTCAAGCTGTCATGCAATGTGTCCTAAAATCTGACTCAGCTGAGTAAATCCATTTGTCATTAAACTAATCAGGACAATTGCCTGCAGAAGAACAATGGCTTTAAGAAGACTTGATCCGGTGAGACTGCAGAAACTGTACACACAAAGTTTCTTTTGAGCTCTTTCTAAAACAAGTTGTAGGCGACTGGTTGTGCCAAATGTATTAGTCCAGTGATTCTTAACCTTTTTTGAGTCACGGACCCCTTTAAGAATCTGATGAAAGCTATGGACCCCCTTTCCTAGAAATATTCACATAAACACAGCTTTGCATGCAATGAATATAATTGACTTTATTTTTTGAGATTTGATTGTCTCATACATACTGTATATGACATACACAAAGTATTATTAAACTTTAAAGAAACACTCCTGGCCATTCATTATAATTATGAAATACAATCCTCTTGTGCAAATTAAAGCAGATCTACCACTACTACATTTTCAACTACCATAACTACTACTACATCTACTCTAAATCAACAGGACCGGGCTGGCTGTAAAGTGAATATAAATGTCAATTTTTTATCTGACCCTCACGGACCCCTTGACCTCAGGTTCAGAACCCCTGTATTATTCTTTATATTTTGCAAAGGATAAATAAGTTAGAAAACAGGTGCACTGCAAAACATTCAGGTGGGTTCAGGGAATGTTTTGAAACTTGGAACGTTTTTTTGATTTAATACATGGCAGACAGTGATATAACATTTTTGTTTATGAAATATTCTTGTAATGAGTAATATAAAAAAGTAACAGTAATATGGAATTTAATTTTGTGCATTAGTAAAGTACATGCAATTCTTTTTGATGGCATTTTGCAACATTAAGTGATCCAAACCCAGGCACACATAGGCTTGTTGTGGCTGAAGCAGCTTTCATAGATGACAGATTCCAACTAGTAGAAGTTGCATCAATCGCTTGTTAGCTGTTGATAGTCTATATTTAATACATTCGTTAAATATACAATTTTTGACAGAAGTACCTAACCGAGAATTAAAATCTCTGTTGAAATTCACCCGCATTTGCAAAAGCAGCTAAAGTGGTGGCGACTTTCCAGCCTTGTGCGTGACTCCGCTGGTGTTTCTATAACTTGTGCTGGGGATTTGTTTTGTTGTCAGGAGCGACTATAAACATATAAAATGGGGAAAAACAGGTTGAAATAATATTTTTTAAGATAAATTTGAAAGATTACAGTAATCAGTGACTAAAGCCACACAGAATGATTCCCTGTTTAATAACAGATGATTTGGAAAATTCGCCAATGCTTTTTCAATTGAAACTTTTGAAAATTCAAAAATGAGTGCAGCATGCTCTATTCTAAATATCTTAATGAAAAGTTAGTTGCCTTTTCTGACAAATGTTCCTGATAAATAAGTGTATCAAAATTCAACAAAAACTGGCCCACTGAGAGCCGAGTTGGTTCCTGTGGACAAACAGACATGATGATGACAACAGGTGATTTTGTGAATGCACCTAAAATGGTTGCAAAAAAACAAATCGATTTAAAAAGCACTCATTTAAGTACTCCAGAGCCTCCAACGAGGTGGGGTTTTAATGAAAAGGGGATCAGAAAGAACTAGAAAGCTGCACAGGGTGAAGTCTAGGAGACATTGTGGCCCTTGAGATTTGTGTGTCAGAGGCCATTTCTTGATACTGTGCTAGACGGTCCAAACAAATCTCTTTTCTTTTATCCATCTATACATTCACTTTTTAAATACGAATGTTCACTTATTATTGTGCAGCAGTTATACTATTGTGTTGTAAGTATCGTAAATCTGTTCTCTTGATATTGGAACTGTAAAGGAAAGCCATTCCAGCCATATTGTACAACACAAATACACACATACTGAGAAAACAACACACTTCTTTACTTAAATTATAGTCAACCCTTGTGCTTTCACATGATAAGGTTGAGAAGATTTCTGTTATGAGAAGGGTAGAAACAGACTCTGAACAGCACAAAAACCAAGTCCAAGTCTTTGGGATCAGGTCCTTCCAACATCCCCAATACAAGATAAAAAGTGTAAATTCCTCAGCTAGAAACTTTGTCCCACAAATCATTTAAAAGCCACAAACACATTAGTTCCTTTACAGCCAAGACCCTTTTTCCTAAATTGAACTGTCTTTATGTTGGGATTTAGCTGCATTCTCTTTAACACCTGAAAAGGATTAATTGAGACCACCAGTAGCTCGGGGGGGTTTAATCTGCAGTATTCTGTTACTGGTGAAGTTGTTCAAGTCCACCCAGGTGTTCTTTGTAATACTCTGAGCATGCAACAATATGTTTTCTGTTTCAAAGTAGTTGCTTACAGCGTTGCTATATTAAATATTTGTTACCGATTCATTTAGGAGCGGAGAAGAGATGCCCATCAGATTATACATCTTGAAAAATGTTTTGATCATAATCGCTCTCTGTATGGGATACACTAATCAATACATTCCTCAGCTTTTGGACTTTGGGCAAGTTTCTTTTTTTTTTGGTGAAATGAAATTGTTTAAAATTAGGTCAAGTGTCAAAGACCTTAGAATGGCTTAGGGTTTGTTTATATATATATATATATATATATATATTTATTTAGGATTTATTTGCTCGATCAGTTGCTCTTTATCCCAGACTATACCCCATTCTTCATATTTACAGAACTGAAATACAGTTCTAGTCTGAAAACTACAATTTATTTGGTAAAGGCTCTATTGAGGGAATGTACAAACAGATGCAGATTCCACGTGTTTGCCATCATGCCTTGTTATGAGCGGTGTTTGTAAAAGTTTACCTGCAAAACAGATGCTTATTCAGTTCTGGGCAAACAATGTGCTTATATGTTCAATTATGAAAGATTTCTATCTGCAGTTGCCATTTTCTCTTGAATCGGAGATACTCATATGCTACACTTCTTATAAACACTCTTTATATTTGTCTAGCATAACAAGACATGTGCCTGTCCACTTACTGTAATGTGGAAGAAGAAAACCATCTTCAGTGTGTTTTGTTCTAAAGATGCCAGAGAACAGATTATTTGCAGCTGGTAAGAGTCTATAAACATTAGAGATAATTCTCTGTACTGCACAGGCAGGCACACTAACAGATTATGACACACTGTTCTCACCATGTGTCTCAGTTTTAATATAGGACGGCTGTGCTGAATTTGACAGAAGTTTACGAAAGCATATTAATGTGGTTTGATTGTATATCACAAATCACACAGGAAATGTTTTTTTTTTCTTTCTCCTTTTATTTATCCTAATAGAACACAAAGTTGTTATAAATGAAGAAGGCTATTTCAACAATATGGTGTTTTCAAACAGCATGGATAACTTTTCATTTAAAAGTTGCCAGTAGGAAATAATAACTGAGAAGGGGGTCCTAGGAGGGTGACGGATAAGAATTCTCATTTCAGTGTTTCAAAATGACACTGTGGAAATACATTCTTGTTTGAACATTTCAATCATACAGAATGTTAAGAACCTTAATTCTGCTATCTATTCCAGAAGGTTTCATATTTAAAAAATACAAGGTAGTAGGGTCATGAAGGGTGGTTTGTGTTTTGATTGATTCCACAAAATACTTGAAGGAGCTATTAATTATTGAGAAAGTTAAAGAGGGGATGCAAATAGGGGGGGCACCGGCAAAAATGACTGACAGCACTGCTCACTCCCGGCTCCAAAGTGCAGAGTTTGAACACCTTGGCTCTGTGTGTCGGCTGAAGCTTTTCTCTGAGCACTCCAGGTGTTGAGTTAGCTGGAGATTCTACAGTGAATTAGTCCTTCATGAGGGAGTGTGAATGTGTGTCTGTACTGTAAGCACAACTCTTGAAGGACGGCTTCCAGCACATGCCACCAGGATAGGCTCAGGCTCTCATAACCCTGAATGGACTAAGCAGGTAGGATGTAATATGAATTTACTGCAGATGTCTTAAAGAGACAATAATACTAATAGTAAGGGCCAACAATGTCAGCGTGGATGGAATACTAAATTGTCATTCATGTAAAGCCCTACTGCCATGTTTAATGTTATGTATGCTCTAAGTTAACTAATAAAGAGATTATCGCCAACAAAATCAGATTCCAAATATATCTCCACAGCTATTGTAGTAAAGTCATATTTTTAGGAAAGCAAAATACAGTAATGTCTTTAGCTATGATTGAAATAGATTGCACTTATTAATTTATCATCTTAATTAGATGTTTTAACTTAATGAAGCAAACCTGAGGGAAAAGTTTCTTATCCTATTTGTAAAGCAAATTAAAGACCCTGATATGACACACCAGACACACTGAAACTTTCTTTCTTTCACTTTTTCTTTCTTTCTTTCTTTCTCTCTTTCTTTCTTTCTTTCTTTATTTGGCAACACTGATTAAAATGATCCTTTCAGTGAATCTTGTTTGACTGATGGAGGTACAATCAGTTTGCTAATCAGCTCAATTCAACTCACACAGAAAGCAGCTTCCACTCTTATTGTAAGAATGCAGGCAATCTGCTTCTGAACCTTAAAAGGTGATACAAAATATGATGAAACTGATGAGACAATTAACGTGTGAGCTAAATGCACAAACAGTATACAGAGTGTTTAGTTGAGCTGTCTAAATTTGAATACTTTAACCATTATACTCTGTTTGCCTATTGGATATTGTTCTGAGGGTGGCATGGTGGCATAGAGTACACATCCCATGTCCTCCCCGTGTTTGCATGGGTTTCCTCCCACCGTCTAAAGACATGCAGGTTCGGTGAATTGGCATTGCTAATTTGACCTGTATGTGTGCATGTTCACCATGCGATGGTCTTTGGATTCACTCCAGTATTTCCACGCCCCAGCACTGGGAGAATGGATATCATGGATGTTGCTCTAGACCAGGAGTTGTGAAACTCAGTCCTGGCGACCCCCAGTGGCTGCAGGTGCACATTCACAGTACAATTAGATCATTTTACATAACAAAATCTGCACTTACTTTAAGTTTATATGATCAAAGATGACTTTGAATTTTAAGGTAGCTTAAATATTAAATATCAAACATTGCCTAATCACTGCAATAAACCTTTGTTGCAATGTTTTTTTAAATACTAGTTAAAATAATCTTATACCTAAACGTCTACATGTGGAAGTGTGTGCGTCTATCTGTCCAGCCCAGAAGTGAGAGGTGGAGTCGAGGTGAGGGCTTTGCCCCTGAGGAAACAGAAAACTCACTTAGCCACTAATAACACAAGCAAGACAAGCACGTCAGCAAAACGAAACCACAGAAGAAAGACAAAGTCGCTTAGGCACAAACATTGGCAAAATGATATCCCTTTTACTTTTCCACCTGCTGCTAATGCACAAGTGAGACGAGCACGTCGGCAAAACAAATCCTCCTAGAAGAGAGACGCCCAGAGTAGTTCCTTTCAATTACCTGTCATCTCTGCATTTCAGTTTTGTTTCTGACGATTTCAATAGTTTCTAGGACCCCGGGCTTTTTATAGCACGGGCTTACACAGCTAGTAAAATAATATAATTAAAATAAGTTTGAATAAAACTAGGATGAACTGTTAAAAAAACCTGAAAAATGAACATATATGACAATCTTAACTCCTCTGCTTTGGTTTTGAGCTAAATGTTATAGAACACATGGCTACTGCATCTACCACCCACTGTTTGAGACCACAAAAGCCACTTATTAGGTTAAGGCTTAGTGCTTGAAATATCTATCTATCTATTTATCTATCATATAGTGCCTTTCACATCTATCTATCTATCTATCTATCTATTATATAGTGCCTTTCACATCTATCTATCTATTATATAGTGCCTTTCACATCTATCTATCTGTTATATAGTGCCTTTCACATCTATCTATCTATCTATTATATAGTGCCTTTTACATCCATCTATCTATCTATCTGTTATATAGTGCCTTTCACATCTATCTATCTATCTGTTATATAGTGCCTTTCACATCTATCTATCTATTTTTAAAGTATTACTTATCAAAAGTTTTTTTTTTCTTTGATAGATTTAGTGCATCAAATACATTCCAGCCTGATCTTAATGAGGTCTATTTTTATTATACCAGTAAAACGAGCCAAAAACCAGTCATACAGAATGAGAATGGATGTGATGTGCTGGAAACTCATTACAAAAATACATGCAAGTCTTTTAGAAGACAACACAGGTCTGTATTCTAACACAATATGTTGTACATACAAGTTTTTGATCTGGACATCTATTTGCAAGAACTAAACAGTTTTGGAAACAAATCTGTGCAGAATACATGAACAGCATTTTCGGAGAGTTTCATTGTCTATACAACCATTTATAGAACATAAGTAAAATGTTATGAAAATAAATACATAGTGTTGACTGTTTCTACCTGTCTAAGCTGTACAGTTGCAACATCATGCCGTGTGTGAATGAAAGACTGAGTCATTATGTAATGCTTGTTAGCCTTCATTGATATTAATTTGTGGGAGCTCTAAGGTGAAAAAACAACATTTAAAGAGGGGACCTTACAGATATTTACAGATTAGACACTTCTACACAGATGTTGTCTTTGAGGTACTTAAGCATGTAATGCCTCACTTAAATTTCTGATCATGGGGCCATTATTTTCATTACTACAGCATGAAGAATAGATCTCTAAGAGAAAACTGATTTTTAGAGTACATGTGGTGGAAGTCTTGTTGACAAAGACTGAGCTCATGGTTATCATGTCTGTGCCTTGATCTGAAATGAAATAAAAGAACAAACAACTCTGCATCACATGACTACAAATGTTAATGTAAGTGGGAACAGAAGATTACATCAAAACCAGTCGGCTGTGAACTACAGAGACACCATAATTTTGTTTGTGGTGCATATTACCTTCATTAGATGTAGAGAATGTACCTTTTTGGGTTAAGCGATACCAAAAATGCAACTGTCTTGTTACACAAGTGGTTCTTCATTTTACACTAAAAGTTTAGAAGAAAAATGGACATGTCTTTAGGATTAATTAGATTTTATAGTTATGGTTAATATTGCACACATTTATTTCCATTTTCTGGACATAATTAAATGTGGGGGGTTGTCAGGAGTTTGAACAAGCAATACTTGTGTTTGACTTCTGCAGTATAGGGGAGCTCTTGCATTAGACATGCTGTAATTCTATAATACACAGACTCTTATTGTGTGTGTTTATCAGTGTTGTAGCATAAAGCAGAGTTTTGCTATTGCATTTAGTACGGAATCAGTTAAACCAAAGAATTACTAAGGCATACCAGCTAAAGAGGTTGATACTGATCACAATATTTCTACTTATTCACATTCATACACGTATCCAAGACTTCTATTAAGAATTAATATCTTGAGGCGGGGCTGAGCAATTTTTATCTTACAATATAGAGCTAGTCTGAGTCTTTAAATCCTTGTTAAGATTAATGAACTGTTTTAGATCTTTTATGTTGAGTCAGACCAAAGCCGTTTTCACTTAAACAAGAAAGTTCTGAGGAGGAGCCATGGGTCTAAATGGCCACGTACGGTACATTGTATGTGTTATTTATACATTCAACAACAACGTTTTTTTTTTTCAAATATCTGGATATTTTAGAAACAATTCCAAAAAATATTAAAAACAAAATATTATCTACCAAAGAGTGCAATATGTCTGCTGATATAAGATTTCCAGCATGAGTATCTTTCAGCTACTGCATTGTCTAGATTCACAATCACACTTCTGTCTGAAAGGCATCATGGACACAAATACACATTTTAGCATGAAGTACATATTGTTGTATAAAAAATACTTAAACACAGACTCTTTCCATGAACACTAGATTTCCGCCGTCATCTCTGCCAAATGAAAATGGAATCCATCAACTATGCATGCACTAAGTTTTAACAGTTTGGTATTTCTAATTAAGGTGTGCCTGTCCTGTTTGTGGCACTCACTTAGAGGCTATGCATCTCAGCTCTCTGTGGCTGCACAAGATGAAAAGTTATTAGGTGTTCAGTATGTGGAAAGTCAAAACTACACTAGAGAAGCTCTAGTAAATACAGTTCTTCATAGCATCCTCTGATAAGTCGTTTGGTGATTTGATCCATCCTTACATTCTTAAATTAAGACAACTAATCAATCACAGTTTTTCCAACTCAACAGTGAAAACAGAAAGACAATCAAATAAGTCAAGATGAATTGGAGGCACCTCTTTATTCCTAGTGAGGACTGTACATTTACAAAAAACTGCCCAATGGTGAACACATTCACATTTTTGAATGAATTAGAAAAAGGTGCTAGGATTAGTCACTAGCCAAATGAGTGTGGCAGTTAAATTTCTAAACTTCTTTATCTTCCTGTCAAATAGAATACAAGAATTACTCTGTACTGTGTGGACTTATGGTTGTGAATCAACCACTACTGTTATTGGCTGCCAGTTACACTGATCAGAAAGAACATGTGCATAGTAAGTAGACCGGCACTTGTGTTCTCATGAAAATTAAAACAAACAACACAATTTAGAAGCTGAGTGGATGAGTATTGACGGAAAGATCTGATCCTATACTGTGTGGTTTCCTCGCTTTGACACTGACCTCTTCAAGTACCAGATGTGAACTAAATGCACAGTTACTTTGAACAGTTAATCAAATTCTTGCTCCTGCGACTTTGATGTGTATGGAGAGTACAGAAATTAATCTATGTTTATAAAGCCTCCTATCTCTTTATTTATTTATTTATTTATTTTATTAATTTTATTACAATCCATACATAGCAATCAAGTTTTTACAAAAAAAAAGAATTAAAAGCCTCCTATCTCCTCTCTCTTAATCTTCTAATACAAATTAGCTCTGCATTTTCTTCTCACAATTTAGCACAGATAACAGTGAAAAAAATAAAATGTAGTAAAATACTTTTTCTGAATTAAGGTAGAGTCAAAGTCTTTTGTGCTGTCATTTCTACACACAATTCCTTTTTATGAGAACTCTATGAAAAGATCTTATATGTTAAGTGTTTCTTCTGGTGAGGATGCACATATTCAGGTCATTATAGATAAAAGCAGGTCAGGAAGCAGCACGTGTGCTTGTGGCATTTCTGTTGGAAGCCAGATTGTACAATAAATTCATGTTACTGGCAAGGAAAAACATTTTTACAGAATAGATGCCCTGGCCAACTTCCATAAGCATCTACAGTCAGCGAGAAAAGAACCGTAATGCGACATGAATTGCAAGAAGGCAAGTGTGCCTATTATTTTTGTGGATTGTTGGTGTCTGATGAGGAGGACCAATTAACCAATTAATCTTTAACAGAAAAAGGAGAAATAATTCTAAGACCAGAGAATAGAATAAACTGAGTTAAGGAAAGATTCAAAACTTATATACACTCACCTAAAGGATTATTAGGTACACCATGCTAATCCGGTGTTTATTTCGCCTTCACAACTGCCTTAATTCTACGTGGCATTGATTCAACAAGGTGCTGAAAGCATTCTTTACAAATGTTGGCCCATATTGATAGGATAGCATCTTGCAGTTGATGGAGATTTGTGGGATGCACATCCAGGGCACGAAGCTCCCGTTCCACCACATCCCAAAGATGCTCTATTGGGTTGAGATCTGGTGACTGTGGGGGCCATTTTAGTACAGTGAACTCATTGTCATGTTCAAGAAACCAATTTGAAATGATTCGAGCTTTGTGACATGGTGCATTATCCTGCTGGAAGTAGCCATCAGAGGATGGGTACATGGTGGTCATGAAGGAATGGACATGGTCAGAAACAATGCTCAGGTAGCCCGTGGCATTTAAACGATGCCCAATTGGCACTAAGTGGCCTAAAGTGTGCCAAGAAAACATCCCCCACACCATTACACCACCCCCAGCAGCCTGCACAGTGGTAACAAGGCATGATGGATCCATGTTCTCATTCTGTTTACGCCAAATTCTGACTCTACCATTTGAATGTCTCAACAGAAATCGAGACTCATCAGACCAGGCAACATTTTTCCAGTCTTCAACTGTTCAATTTTGGTGAGCTTGTGCAGATTGTAGCCTCTTTTTCCTATTTGTAGTGGAGATGAGTGGTACCCGGTGGGGTCTTCTGCTGTTGTAGTCCACCCGTCTCAAGGTTGTGCATGTTGTGGCTTCACAAATGCTTTGCTGCATACCTCAGTTGTAACGAGTGGTTATTTCAGTCAAAGTTGCTCTTCTATCAGCTTGAATCAGTCGGCCCATTCATTCTCCTCTGACCTCTAGCATCAACAAGACATTTTCACCCACAGGACTGCCGCATACTGGATGTTTTTCCCTTTTCACACCATTCTTTGTAAACCCTAGAAATGGTTCTGCGTGAAAATCCCAGTAACTGAGCAGATTGTGAAATACTCAGACCGGCCCGTCTGGCACCAACAACCATGCAACACTCAAAATAGCTTAAATCACCTTTCTTTGCCATTTTGACATTCAGTTCAGGAGATTGTCTTGACCAGGACCACACCCCTAAATGCATTGAAGCAACTGCCATGAGATTGGTTGATTAGATAATTGCATTCATGAGAAATTGAACAGGTGTTCCTAATAATCCTTTAGGTGAGTGTAAGTGTCCCAGTTCATCTGACTAAGCACAGATAAAAACCAAGGATGTGAAGGTCCAGCTTACTTATTCAAACTTATCTTTATTTTAATAACCAGAGCGCACATTAAGATCTCAAGATGCCAGCCTGCACATGATTCCAAGGATTAACAAAATAACAGAGGGAGGTTGAGTTTTTAGCTACAGGGCCCCGGACTGTGGAATGGTCTTCTTGCTACTCTAAGAGGTGCCCCTTCAGTCTCAACTTTTAAATCCAAGCTGAAGACTCACAACTTCAGTTTAGCATACCCTGAGTAGAGCTGCTGATTAGCTGTGCATACAGCATCCCTGTTGTTACTCATTATTACAAAAATATAGATAATACGATATTAATAAACTCTTACTAACCCTCACCTATTCTGTTTACCTTCTCGGTATCCTCATGTGGCATCAGATTGGCTGGCCTAGCACTGACTCAACCGTAGAATGGCCTGCAGCAAGGAAGCAGCTCGTAGGCAGAAGTCTCCAGGACTCTGACACTATCTGGCATGTCTGACTCCTTTTCTACAATCTGCCCATGGATCTACAATTAGCTGATGCGCAGATGTTGTTTTTTTATTTATGTTAATTAGTTTCTACTTAGTTTTTAAAGCATTTTAACATGTTCATATCCTCCTATGTAACAGTCTTGTATTTAATGAGTGGTATTATCTTGTCTTCCATTTCGCCTTGAGAGTTGTTGCTGGTCTCTGTGCTGGCACTTGGGGATGAGCGTAAGCACAGAGTGCAAGAACAAAGTATTTGGTATTATTGTAACGTATTTCTGACGTGACGTCTAGCTCATTTCTGGCCATCTAGCTTAGTGAAGATGATTAGTTGTATTCTGTTTAATGTATTATATTTACTCCATTTTAAGACACCCATTGCATGCCCAACCAACTCGCAAGTGGGTTTCACTCTTCTGAAGATTCATTCTATTTTTTTCCTCTACATGGTGTTTTTTGGGGAGTTTTTTTTTTATGTCTTCTTAGAGAATCAAGGCTGTCAAAAAGCAGGGCCTGTTAAAGCCCACTGAGGAATTCCTTGTGTGGTTTTGGACTGTACCAGAAATAAATTGTTGTTTTTGTTGTTAAAGTATGTGCCATCATGTGATTTTGTACTTAAAAGTTCAGCAGCTGGGCCAATTACTAAAGGAAAAAATATGAATACAAGTACTCTCTGAGATGCACGCATAATATCAAATTGTTTTCTCAAGTGTTTACTTCATTATGTCATTTGGTGTCATCTTAGTGAGTATCAATATCTAAGCAACTTGTTTTTAAAATGTGTTCTTTGCCATTTTTATGGTAATTGATTATAGTACATTTGCTGGACTTTGTAAAATGCTTTGACTAAACATTGAAAAGATGTTATGGCGTTTAAAATCTGTAGTGACTTGGGCTCTGAAGTTATTGAGAAAAGTATTGAAAAGCTTCTATCCCTCTGCCTATCTGTTTATGTGAAACGCTATGCGATAGGATGAATGTAAAGACAAGTTATAATTAACAAAACACGTCTGTCAGAGGAAGCCAAATACGTATTATGCAATTTAAAATCTTACATTTACTCACTTGTAAATGTTCTTCATCGCTGCCCTCTCATAATAACTATCTTTATGTCAGCCTGAGTTGGTAGATGACAAGATTTATTTTTAGATTTCTATAAATTATTACATCTCGCCTGAAAAAGGGGCCTGAGTTGCCTCGAAAGCTTGCATATTGTAATCCTTTTAGTTAGCCAATAAAAGGTGTCATTTTCCTTGGCTTTTCTCTATAAAGATTAATAAAATGGAATGAAGGACACCTTTAGAAAAGAGGTAAGGACATGGTCAGAGGACAAATTACAACTTCAAATACCAGAGAAAACTAAAGAAAATCAAGACGGAAAAAAATGGAACAACAACCAGAATCAAAAGTCTTAAGCAAAGACAACTAAAACTGAAGACCATAAACTATCTTGGAATTTACTCCTGGCTGTCCTACCACAAAGTCTGCTTGTCTTAGTCAGATCGAACAATAGGAAACAGAAGGCATGCACTCCTATCTTGTATCGACACGACAAGATGACTTACACCATCACATGAACTGAATCAATATGATCACATACATGCAAAATTGTCACAAAATGGCAGTAAACATCCAAAATAGCATCAAAGTGGCACTTCTGCCATAACACTAAAATAAATAAACCATGAATTATAATTTCAAAAATTCAAACAAATGACTTTTGGAAAGCCATAAATCATGAAGGTAGATATTTTTGACTGATGCTGTGGGCCTAACTGTGAGTCAAATACTACAGGGTCCTAAAATTACTGTTAAATTGTTATTTATTGGAATAATGTGCTTTCTGTATTTGTGCAGCGCTCGTGACCTGCTAGATCTGACCCTTGCTGCCATCACGTGTTGGACTGAGTATGTGTTCAAATGTTTACATAAATGGATGGACACTTTATGGTTTAGAAGCTGCCTTCAGGATGACACCACTCATATTTGTTACTTTGGGTTATTTCTATGGTATAAAAGAGAAGTTAAGATGATTGTTCCAATGTGTTTTATAGCCATCTTAATTTATTCTCAACAGAAAGCAAAACAACTTAATGATTTTGTTTATAGCTATATGTAATATAAACCACATAATTGCTATATTATTCCTTGTAATAGGCAAATATTTTATTTATACCTTTTGCCTTTAATTAAGTAATTAATTGTAATGATTCATTAGGTTCTACATGAACCAAAAGGTTGGTATTTTGAACATATACTTTAATAAAAAATACATTTTCTTAAGGAAAAAACATTTTATTACCGTATATACTCGTGTATAAGTCATTTCTTGAAACCTGAAAAATTGATCATAAATTCAGACTCTGACTTATACACCTGTTCAAAAATATGACACTTAAATTTTTTTTTCTTCTTCTTCTTGCCTCCTCCAATTTCATATCAGTTTCTCAGACACATTGAATTTTGTTGCAGCAGCGCAGTTACCAATTTCTTTCGCCACTTCAATGACTTTTCATTTAAAACCAGCTTCATATTTTCTTTTGATCAAATGCTCCATTGTAGATAAGAGATGCTCTTACAATAAAGGTGTATGAGGGTGCGCGATACACAAAATGGTGCAAACATCGCTTTGGAATAATTCGGGTATTACCGTGTGGTCACGTAGGCACAATACATAGAAAAAAAAAGGCAGTGCACTCCGCGGTTACTCTCTCAGGTGGATGTTAGCATATCATAATCTCTTGGACCAATAGCGTGAGTTTTCTACATTCGACTTATATGACCGACATTATAAAATACTGGAAATTATACGGTCTAATGAAGCCCCAACTTATACGTGGGAGAACTTAAACATGAGTATATACGGAACTCGAAAACTGATAAAAATCCTACCATCTGTCGACATATTATGAAGAAGATTACCAATGGCATGATGTTAGTGTTCTGGTAAAGTACACTGTAGCGAAGGTAGAGCACCCTTGTGACATATCTCCACATTCATTATTATTAATATTTATTTATTAAAGCAACTTATAACATATACAAGAATGACTAGGAGGAGCGAGCATCAAAAAACTATAATATAATATAAATATAAATAAAAATCCAAGCAAGAAGGAGTGGTACTACTACATATTTATACCTGCAACTAGACTAAGACAAACGTCAGTACCCTAAACTCTATTTCAGTACAATAGTAAGGCCTAGTACAAAATGCAAAGACCTAGGGTATATCAAAAATGGACATCTGTGTTGACTTACAAACTTGGGGAGAGAGCCACACAAAGGAGAATGCAACATACAAAGAATGAGAATGCAAAGGAAAAAGGTGCCTGCTCAAATCTCAAACGTCTCCTTTGTCTGTTATGACTCTGGCCTCTTCCTCTGGCTACTGACCCTTCATCCCAAATCTCCTTCTGAGTCTAAGCTTAGTTAAGCCTCTTACTTAAGGCAGATTTAAACTCCTCCAGTTGCCAGGATCACTTCTTGCTAAGCCCCAGAATTGCTTCCTGAGTCAGGCTAGCCCATTTTGGCTGCAGAAACATCTTGCTAAAATACCAAAGTGAATCCCTGAGCCCTTGTAGCCCTGTTGTTGTCTGCTCTCTAAGCAGTTGCCATTCTGCCTGCCACACTCCTACTATTCAGGGATGGTGTTCAATGCCCTAGTAGGAGGGGAATATTTTGGTGAGGGAATTTCTATCTGCTAATTCCCAGCGTTACTCTTTAATGGGAAATTTGGTGCCATTTGGTGTCCCTAGCTAGCAGCCAAGTGCATCAACCCATGAGGTAGGACGTGGTATAGACTCTTGTTATCCCTTCTTTGCCTTCTATGTCTTTTAGAAATGCTTCCACTGAGCATACAACTCTTTCTGTGTCTTTATCACTTTCATATGTTGATACAACCAGCTACCATTGACTTTCCTGACTAACAGCTAGATGTCTTTTGTCAATGACATTGGGGGGCTCTATCCCCCCTCACAAGGTCTCTCATGGACCTTTGTGTTCTTCTGTTATATCCTGGGTATGCCTTTGCCCCTGGCTGACTCTTGAACATCAGACACTGTATTTCATTGTACATTAATATGGCATGTAATATATTTTATTTTACTAAACATTTTAAATATAAGCTATGTTATTTTTTATGAAAAGCATATTTCTACAGTCAGAGTTGTATGTATCATTACAGAGCTCCATGAATGTTTATTGCAATCACAGCAATTTACAGATGTAATCAATTATTGTGTCAGAATGTCAAACTATCAAGAAGAGTGAAGGTATGTTTAGACTTCATATGAAATAATGAACAGGACCAGACAGAGAGGTTATAGAAGCACTAAGCTCTACCAATAATACTACAAGTTCAAAGTGCTTGGCAAACTAAAACAACAAAAATTCAAATGATAACATTTACGTCAGAAAGATATAAGAAATAATCTGGGATGAGCTTCCTGATCTGCACGTGGTTGAGGATTTTTTTTTATTATTTAAAAGTAAAGTGTGTAAAATTTCTTTGTTAAAATAAAAAGCAACCTAAATGATCTTAGTGAATAGGAACGCAGCTGAAAAAGGAATTGCTGTAAAAGATGTAGTTTTGAAATACATATAAATAAAACCAGTACTAACCTGATATGATAACAAGAACTGCTATCTGAAATGCTGAAAGGCAAATTATTGTAAAGAATATTACTAAAATGCAAAATATAGCCCAAGAGATTCTTTCAATATTTGACAAGTAAAAAAATAGTGAAGGTCACGGTGAAGTGCATTAAGAAAAAATCACAGAAATATGTAACAAATGAAATGACAAACAGACTGAGTTTATATTTTGTATAATGTTTACCCAAAAAGAAATTGATAACATGCCGGAGTAAAAAGAGAATATTACAGAAATAATGGATGATATGAAGAATATTGAAAACAAAATGCAATCAGGACTAAAAAAGACTGAAAGCAAATCAATGGCCTACCAAGTAGTTAGTGGTTATATACAAACCTTCAATGTCGTTTCAGAAATCACTGCTTGTCAGTGAAATTCTTAAAGGTTAGAAGCTGAAAAAACAAGTCATTATAATAAAAAGATGATTGGGCCTGATCATAGCTACTGTGGGCAGTTCTCAGTTTAACTCAGTCTAATCAGTTCAAGCGATTATAAAAGACAGAGTAAAGGTCCATTTCTTCAGGTTTTCCAGGGACAGTCAAAACGAATATATAAGTAACAGGTAAAAAATATTATTTTTTAATGGAGTATTTCTATATAAGTCTGCTGATTTCTGAGAAATCTCAATTTAATTTCTGAATTAATTTCTGCATTTACATTTGTGACAGACTTAACACTCTACTAAATTAAAAAGGTTTAGGCCTCTCTTCATGCCACGTGACCTCAATTAATCAAATCAGGAGAAGATTCTGTAGCACCTCCATTAGTTGTGCTTCATCGGTTTAACTTCCTCACGAGGTTATAACTGGAACACTCTGTGCAGTTTTTGTCACCATATTACAAGAAGGTGAGACAAGGGCTGAAACAAGTAGAGATTAAGAAGTGACATGATCCAAGTTTCTCAAATTATGAAATGAGTATGAAAGATAAATACCAGCTGTTACTGGTTAAAGATGAATTATGCACAAATGTTAGAATGCTAGATATATGAAATAAGTCGTTAAATGATGTACTTGAGAGTAGAACCATGACGATTTTGAAATCTTGACAATATCTGGAAACGTTAGGTGAATGGAAAATGAAGTGCTATGTTGGGCTGACCAGCATGTTCACGTCACATTTTTTATTGTTATTATAGTTCAGTGTCTAATAGGACAGGTGAAAATGAAAATGAATAAATAAAATGAAATTGAATAGTGCTGTCGGTGTGGGTGCCAACTTAATTAAGTTCACAAAATTGATGCTTAGAAGCATATAAAACAATTATTGCCCAGTCTTAATCAAAAAAAGACAGGATGGTTGTTTCCAAAGGCAGACAATTTTGTCGAGTGTCACAGATATTGAACATTAAACCCTAAGACTGTCCAACTTATCTCATCTCTAAAGGGTTCAGTTGTAAAAAATATATGCAAATAATTGTACCAAAACTCTATACTTTTTGTCTTTGCATCGCCTTTTTACTGAAGAAAATGTCATATGAAGTTGAATTTGTATTTAGCAACTTACTTTTACCATCACATCCATTTTCAGATGTGCTTTTCAGTGTCAGGTTTGCTGCGAGCTACAGCCTACTCAGGCAGATGGTAAGAGTCCATCCTTCATATCCGCCAATCATAAGAAACACACATAAACACACAGAGGCAAAGAAGAAATTGTAATCGACTGACAGCATGACCTTGTAGTGATGGAGGAAACCAGAGTACAGAAAAATACACATGTGAACAGGAAGGGATGTATGGATGCCTGGCAATTCCATTAGCATGGAGAAGCAAATCTTAGACTTGTCATTCTTCATCCCTGAACTTTCAGTGGTAGAACAAGCCTGAGACGTCTGACTCCATCTGCAGGTTATGAAAAAACAAAAACTGAAGCTACTCATTTACAGAGTTATGGTTTTGACCTCTGATATCAGACATCTTTGTTGTGCATGGATTGTGATACGAGGTGTGGCAGAAAAGTAATGAGACTGGCAACACTAAGCGATCTGGCAACGCTGCGCTGTTGTCCTTGATAGAGCACGTGTATCAGTACCCTCCCATAGCTCAGTGCGAGTTTCAACTCCTTCCGTTAACTACGTGATTTTTGTGACTGCTATTAGCGAAGTTGTGCTTTTGGTTGTGCGTCACACAAAATGGAACAGCGGAATTTGGAGCAACGTTGTGCCATTAAACGGCAAGTGTGACGTTTGAAAAGTTAAAACAGGCCTATGGGGAACATTCTTTATCCCGAGCTCAAGTTTTTCAGGGAGGCCTTCAACTTCGAAATCCAATGAAAACATCGAACGTGTGAACACTCTTGTGAGATCAGACCGTCGTTTAACATTAAGCATGTTGAGTGAACAATTAAATTTGAACAGATTTACCGTTCATCAAATTTTGATGGACATTTGCACATGCGAAAGGTCTGTGCCAAAATGGTGCCGAAAAACCTCACAATTGAGCAGAAGAACAATTGAAAAAACGCATTCCTGTGGTTCCCCAGCCCCCTTATTCACCTGACCTGAGTTTTTCCTTTTTCCTAAACTGAAAAATGTCCTCAAAGGACGTCATTTCGGGACTTTAGAAAACATCCAAAGGAGTGTAACGGACATGCTGAAGACCATACCGGTTGAAACTTCCAGCGCTGCTACCAACAGTGGGAACAACGTCTCCATCGGTGTGTAGCTGCCCAAGGGAACTACTTTGAAGGGGATAACATTGATGTTTGAAAAAAAGAAAAATTTTGGTAAATAAAAAATCAGTCTCATTACTTTTCTGCCACACCTCGTACACTTAGCCTTTGTTGTGTTTTATTTGGTGTGACATGAGTAATTTCTTCTTCTTTTATGTAATAAACACTTGCTAAACTATTGTTTGCTATGTTTATCTTAACGTTGCTTTAGAATAACCTTACACAAGTTGCACTTATACATTACTGAGACACTAAGTTAGCCAGCCTCAGAATGGCTGCCTTGGTGTTTGTCTTCATTCACTTGTGACTCTTTCTATCTATCTATCAAATATATGATGATATGGTATATTCAATAACATTGTACATTTGATGGTGTTAAAATAATTGCCTAATTGGTTATTGAAGTCAATGGTTATTCATAAGGTATATAAGGTGCATCAGGCAAGGGACACACAATGTCAGAATTATCAGCGGACAACAGTATCCACCCAGCCATCTCACCCTGATTTCCTAAATGAGCTTTTTCAAGTACAGGATTGTGATGAGTAGGATTCTATCCTGGTAGGAACAAATTCTGGGAAAAGTGACCCAGAAAGCCATTTCAGTTTACTTTAGTGTCTCCAGTTGACGTGTGAACATGTCTTCTGGACTGTAAGAGCAAACGAGAATCCCAACACACATAAGCACAGTCAGGATTTGTAAACTTCACACTGAAGGCACCCCAGCCAGGTGTTAGTGTGGAGTCTGGATAATAAAAGCTTCATTACGCAGTCTTATAGCTCAGCGCTATTGACATTCATTGTTTTTGTCATTCATGTCCGATTCTCAGACAAGTCTGTTATGCTATTTGAACAATTAGTTCTTTCCACATGAAACACTAATATTAAGGATGCATGGTTCAACTTTTGATTAAACTGTGAAATGAGCAGTGTTTATTGAAGCAGATTAATAAGAGATCTACATCTTTCAAGGCAACCGTTGACATATGTGAATATACTGTATATACAGTATGGCGTCAATCTCTTTATCAATCCTTTCACTCTTTGGGCTACAGGAAATATACTTACAAATGGTGTCTGGCACCGGGCAACACTCCAAATCCTGCTTTGTCTAGCACTGGGGTGAGATCAGCCTTAGCAATTAGACAGCGCAAGTTTATTTACACGGTGCTGATGGATGCAGGTGAATCTATTGATCTGCCTATTGTTTGGAGATGACTAGATTATTTGTGCTATTTACTTTTGCTGTGAAATTCCTTTCACTAATATAGACCTTGTAAAGTGACTAGTGCTTAAGCAAGTACTTTGTAATATACGAAGACTAGTTATTATTCCCTTAGTAGAGAGTAAATGAAGAATATCCACTTGTTAAACCTGTGTATTCACAGTTTATCCAACAGATACAATGAGGTAACGTCCAGACTGTAGTTTTCAGTATTTAAATCTTATTTATATTTTTAAGAAAACTATATATATATATATATATATATGTGTGTGTGTACTTACTATGTAAAGAAGTAGCTATTCACTTGCAGTCATAACTATAAAGCAATCTTTTCTGAGTGTTTATGCCTGATGCTATACATATCATCATGCATTTTCCCTTTATTTAAAAATGATAACAAGCAGGAAAATTAAAAATTTCAAATGTTTATTTTTTTTCCTGCTGCGTTTGACTCGTTTTGGTATTTATTTATATAAAACTTATTTCCTCCAATTAAGTTTGCAAGCATGTCTGAATCCTGTCCTCTCCAGACCACTTATGGCTATGATTGATGCAATCTATTCACATTGTAAATGGTGCCTTCACACCTCATTCATGGCTTTTAATTCCAAATGGCTATTTTAAGCATTTTATTTTACTCTCAACTGTTTTGACTGCCACTTGAAAGATGAAATGTAAGAAATTAATGTGAGGTGCCAGTTCTTTTTTCTTTCTTTTTTTAATTATAGTGTGACTACAAACCAAAGCTCAAAGAGCAAGTGCCTTTTCATACGGCATAAAAGACTGAAATGTTTACATATCAAAAGGCTATAGGCCAATTTCTGTCAAAATTATACATGAAGTTAAGCAGTACAAGCAATTTATTTAAACACTAGTCATTGTAGAAAAATTCAAGACCATATGCTCTTTTAGCAATTTTTTCACAAATGCATTTGACCCATAACTTGGCAAGACATTCAAACTCCATAATTTACTTTTTAAATTTCAAATCCTCTTGACATTAAAGTAAAAGGTCTTCATTAATAAAGCTTTCTTTGAATGGAAACACTGGTTAGCATTGTTGATAAAAAGTTCACAATCGATCAATTCAAAGATTATAATTTGAACTTCTCAATTGTTTAAGAGACAAATATTCTGTAAAAAGGAATGTGACAAATGACTTAAATACTCAAACTGTTGCATATGTGTCCAATATGGGCTGTGTGGTGCACAAAACCACCGCACTGCAGGAAAATAAGCCGACTAACACGTGAATTAATTATGAGCAATTAGTAAACACATTTACTATGAACAGCAAGCTTCTGTTCATCCAGCGCGAACACTCTCATAAACATCTGACAAGCTACTAATGAACATTACCCTGAAAGAATTCATTAACTAAACTTAAAATGTGTAGATAGATAGATAGATAGATAGATAGATAGATAGATAGATAGATAGATAGATGTGAAATGCACTATATAATAGATAGATAGATAGATAGATAGATAGATAGATAGATAGATAGATAGATAGATAGATAGATAGATAGATAGATAGATAGATAGATGCCACTATAAAATTGAGAGGGAGATTTTCATTCTGACACAGATACAGATGTAAATCTGTGACTTGAAATAACTGAAAACTAAAATAAAAAGATTCACATATTGCAGAAACGTAGCGGTAGATGACATAACTAGCACTTGCATGCTCGTCTCTTCAGACTGTGAATAGTTTATATAGCGCCTTTGCAGTGGGCGCTTCAGAAAACACAGAACGAAGCGCGACAGACACCATGTAACAGAATGTCCTCGACGCACTTGCCGCTTTATCGTTTGATAAAAGTGAGTGGAGCGCACGAAGTCCGTCCGTGTCTACTACTCGCTTCCCCCGAAGCTGAAGGCACACGCCCGCGTCAGTAGAGGACGGGTCTTATGCTAATAATGCCTTATATTTGCAATTTGAGAGGTTACAATATTTGCAGCTGGACTCTAGTTAACTGCCTCCTAGATCAAACTGTGATTGAGTAACAAATAATTGCTTAGCAACGAAGGGTTTTTTTTTTCAGTGATGCATTTTATAATAAAATGTGATTTTGTTGAAAATTTCTCAATTTTACACTCGTGCTGAGATTCAAATCTATATTGTGCGTGTTTATATAATTCCATGATTTAAAAATTATTGAGGATCCGAGTCAGACGAAACAAGATGAATTTGTCGTAAACAGCCTCATTCGTATTTAAGGCAGGCAGAGACTACAGCTAGACACACTTATTTAAACAAAGTAAAAGTAATAAAACATATTCTGCGTACATCTATTTTAAGTTACTGCAGATACATAGCTCACTGATGCACTGAAGCTTCGTGTTTATTTTTTCATTTGCCATGCAAAGCGGTGTTTATTTTTTCTGTATTATATTCTAAATTAGATATTCTTAAAATAAAAAAAACACACACACAGAGAGAAAATGAGACGCGGAGTGAAAGTGCATCGGTCTACCTATTCAATCTGCAAAGCAAAAATAATTAAAGTTTTAAAGACGCATATTCTCTAATACAAGTAAACAAAGAAAACGCCTCTGAGCGCATATGATTTTATTTTTAATGAAGGGTTCTAAGAGTATCACATTTATATTAATTTGGATATCACTCTGCATTCCTACATTTATCTCGCACATGTAAATTGAATTTGAATGGTCTGTGAAATTGTAATAAGTATTTAGTGACTTTAAGAAAGGAAGCGCAAATGAGTGTTATCTTATCCCAGCAAGTATAATTTGTTCCTTGAAAACGGATACTAATGGGGTGTTTAGATTTAATACGTACAATTTCCTATCTACTTTGATAGGGTTGCTGATGGGGTAAATACACTAATCTCTTCGTGTTCACCTCCTGTGGATTCTGTGTGACAGTCGTGTCAGACCGGCGCTTTTGCAAATAACAAGAGAACCAAATACACGACAGATTTTCAACAATTGCAAATCGTGTTAGGCGACAAAACATGCGAACCAGTGGGGGACGAATACTTTTCGTTTATGACTAAAAAGTATTTAAAGTTGAAGCATGATATGGAATTCTGAAAGAAAATCGAAAACTTTGGACTGCCTGTATTTCCTTGTTGGTGCCATTAAGAAGTCGCAGCTTATTTGAAACAGAAGCATAACTTTAAATGGGCTCCGTTCTTTCAAAATAATTAATAAAAATACATTTCCTAAACATTCTGACTTCAGGTGCTCATGACTTTGTCTTAAAAGGACTCTCTTGTGCTTAATGCTACAGACAGACTCGTCTCTTTTCTAGAAATGGCTCTCCTAAATTGCTGTTAATTGCTTTATGAGTCCAATTAAGTCGAAATATGCCATCTTCTTTCTATACAGCCTTACAAAGCGGACTTTAATGTAGGCGGGCATGCTTTCGAATGGCCCATTTGTGAAATCTTTATAAATTACTAAGCAACTGTAACTAACTGATTAATAAGTACCAGCTACCGTGGCGTGAATCGGGAAATTGGCAAAGGAAATTACGCTTAGACGCTTTAAAGAGACGACCGGCCATTCGCACTGCTTTTTTAAAATCTGCGCATTAAAGAAGGTAGATCAAATATTATGTAGTCGGTTTATATGTTTCCCCTTTTTGTGTTATCATTATTTTATTTTATTGAAAGCAACAAGTGGTTAAAGCAACCTAGCCTTATAGTATTACCCCGCTGCGCATATAAAACACCTTGGTATTTAACCAGGACACATTTTCATTTTGCATGCAGTGTATCATTTAGTGTGTTTGTTAAAGTAAACTCTGCATTCAAGTAAGTCATCGTAAACATTGATATGCACCTCTGTGACTAGATGGACGTCAGTTTAAATGTTTCCTAAATATGCTCATCACTCACTCCATTTACAGTAGGCAGTTACCGATACACAGCAGTACTGTATGTGGCATAGGAGAAAGGGAATAATGCCAGCTGCAAAACGCAAAGTTTTATTTTCTACTCGCGGAGAATCCCAAAATGTTTTTCAGTGAAATAGACAGAACTGGAAATCGCCCACATCTATCTTACGAGTTTCCTCAACTGTGCTCATAATAAACTCGTCTAAGAGGATTTCTGTTCTTCCTGTGGTTAACTATTACAAAAAAAGAGTGAAGACACTTGCATTGCATGTCTAACCGAGATAGCGAGCCCCCCTCGACGAAAAATACCATCCGCGATAATGAGTTAATAGAGAGGTTGGCAGTAAATCTCCACTGTGAACAATGGCATTAATCAGATTAGCGTGTACAATTAGCTGCTAGGGTAGACATCGAGCAGCGCATGGCGATTTTGACAAAAGTCTGCTAATTGAAAGGATTAACTTAATTTCATTAATTCTCAATACACAGATCGGCGCTTTTCACACCATTGTGCGCAGCAGCGCCCGTCCGCCCCCCTATCTGGTTTTGCTTTTGTCATCTACATTTTAAGCTGAAGCTTAAATGATCGATGACGTCAGTCGGGTATAAAACAGGAAAGTTGAGATGGATCACAAACATAAGAAAACCGTGAGAGGGACAGTAAAGTAATGCCAGAAAACTGAAAACGCGCTGAAAAAGATTGCTTTTCTCTATACTGCACTTTTTTGTTGGTTTAACTTTTTTTTCTCCCAGTGTCTTTATGTTGCGGTCCTAATAAGCATTTTTTTCCAAGTCTAAAGTTTTTCAGTGATGCCTGCTGGCATGTTCAGCATCGACAGTATTTTGGCTGGCAGACCCAGCTGTAAGGAGTCAGTTTTACTACATCGGAATGCGCCGGCCGTCTTTTCTAATCTGACCGACTCTCTTTACGCTACAGCAGACTACAGTGGGCTTTACCCCCACTCAGGACACCCAGCCTCCAACATGTCAGCTGTGAGTGGATCTAGACTTGGATATAACAATTATTACTATGGACAATTTCACGTGCAGGGCGCCGCTGGACCAGCGTGCTGCGGCACAATACCCCTCGGCGCACAGCAGTGCCCGTGCATCCCGGCAGGTACGATATCTCCCAAACACTTCTGTTTCTCTCTATGATTTATTCACATACATGTGATTGTGGCATTCGAAGTGCGTGAAATATTTTAAGCATGCATACTTTAACTAAGGCGAGTATATATGGGTGCTGATTAACTTAAGATGAGTTGCTCTCCTGATAGCTTTACGGCGTTTTATTGGTTGTAGTGTTAAAAAATTGAAAAGCTGCAGTAAAAGATTCCTGTACCTTTTCGGGATCATTTTGGTAAAGCGCATTTGTAACTGCTGTTTTTAGTTAAGCACTCAGCCACAGCTCTTCATGTAGAAAAGCCGACCGGTAAATGGAAACGGCAGCTTCCGAAAATGGGAGGACAGATGAATGAAAGTTTGTCTGTGTGCGTTTGGTTAATTACAACATTATAAATGTTTCTGGATTTTTATGTCAACTGTATTTGCAAAATAGATGGCAAGTCAATTCAGTTCAGGGTCACCAAGTTGACAATGGCTGGATGGACGGTTCGCCCTTTGTAGTAAAGGAACATGTTAGGAAAGTGGAGTGGAATCCTACAACTTACTGGCCTCCCCATATTGATTGGAGAAATAGGAGCGCCACTCAGTAAGTGTTTGGATTCATGCAGGCGCTATATTACACTGATATTAGGCCATCTGCTCATTTTAACATGAACTAAGAAAGGCCTGTGTAAGCAAACGACATTTATGAATATAAGACATATCTGTGTTATACCCGTGTGTGTGGGTGTGTGTGAGTGTTTGTGTGTGTGCTAGTAGTTTCCCAAGGATATTTGTTGCATCATGATACGCATTGTCAGGTAACTGAATTAAATGAATAAGTTGTTCGGGAGGTCTCGCGTGTACTCGATCTTTTTATGGTAGGGTCGAATTTTGTGCTGACGTACGCCGAAATGACTTTAATTCTTTTTGTACTTCTTGAAATCGTTGCAGTTACTTTAGATGCGTACCAAATTGCGTTTTTTTTCGTAAACGTCTTACCTTCGCGTTTTTACAGCTTTTTAAACAACGTGTATGTGTGGCGCTGCACTTGCTCATTTTATTTTTTTCAAACTAACACAGTTGCCTGCTCGTTTTCTGTTTGTAACGTGAGCGTTTTATTGTTTGTTTAAGGTTACGAAGGCCCTGGATCGGTTTTGCTGTCCCCGGTCCCTCATCAAATGATGTCGTATATGAATGTGGGGACCCTGTCAAGGACAGAATTACAGCTTCTGAACCAACTGCACTGCAGACGGAAGAGAAGACACCGCACCATCTTTACCGACGAACAGTTGGAGGCCTTGGAGAACCTGTTTCAAGAAACGAAATACCCCGATGTGGGAACAAGGGAGCAACTGGCTAGGAGAGTACATCTCAGAGAAGAAAAAGTTGAGGTAAGCAGAAAGAAGGCCACTGAATTTTATAACCCTAATGTTATGTGTTAAGTTTAGCTGTAGCTGTTAGTACTCGGGTGTTGTACCGTGTTAGCCTTTGTGAATGTACAGAAAAGCCAAGCAAAATGAAACTTTTTATTGGCTAACTAAAAAGATTACAATATGCAAGCTTTCGAGGCAACTCAGGCCCCTTCTTCAGGCGACATGTAAGCAAGATTAGATAAAGATTAGAGGATACCTAATGTGTCATTTTGATGACGTTGAAATTCGGCAGTAGAAAGGTTGCACGTTGATTTTTATTCTCAGAGTCTGACCCCGTTATTTCATGATGTTAACCTTTTTAGAGGCTCACTTTGAGACATCCCATGATGCTTTGGTACTCGACAGTTGCTCTCCGTTATACAGTATGCTGTACTTGAGAAGTCTGTCATTACATACTGACTGTGCGCTTACTAACGGGCCCTCTGTCTGCTTTGATTGTAGGTATGGTTTAAAAATCGTAGAGCCAAATGGAGACGTCAAAAGAGGTCATCTTCGGAAGAATCGGAAAACTCGCAGAAATGGAACAAGTCGAAAATATCGACTGAAAAAACGGAAGATGAAGGGAAGAGCGACGTGGACTCGGACAGCTGATAAATTCTTCTCCGGTCTTCCTTACAATTTAAAGGCTCCGGACTTTTTCGCGCATGGAGTCGAAAATCTTGCACAAACCCTAAAGTATTTTGTACATAGTGTATATAATGTGTGGAGTTGATGTAATAAAATGTGTTGCGATGATGTTGCACAAATATAGATATGAAAATATTATATATATATATTGATGTGATGGATACAGTATTTAAGTTAAAAGTGACTTAAGCCCGTAAGGTGTACAGTAAACCTTTCTCGTATTAAAACGCCTGGAAACGCAATGCTGATTTTTTTTTTTTAAATAGTGAAGTTTACTTTGGACAGAAGCTGGTTACATGGACATTTGGACAAAATGCAGAGACGTGGATTTGCCGAATGTAAGAATACATATTTATAACTGGTGCCGACTACGGATACACACTTGCAGTCAACGGGATGCTGCTGCTGAATTCTGAGTAAAAATGTGAGATGCAGAAGTTTACAGCAGTTGGCTGGGTTTTCAGTTAATATTTCATTATGAGTGGTGGCATGTTTGCAAGGCAAATTTCCATTATCAGAAATGCTTCATACTGAATAAAAATAACTTAAGTATCTTAAAATTTTCATTCTTGTCGTTCATTTAAATTTGTGACAGGATTTTCCAATTTGATATTTCCATGTAGCTTACGCAATTTTTAAGCAAAAACGTTAACGTCAAATGAAACAAGAGAACACTGCGTGAATTGTTTCACTGCGTCTAAAAAGAAAATGCCATGCAAGATAATAAATACTAATAATAATCACATCACTTCGTAAGTGTATTACTGGTCGTTGTATTTGAGAACTGAAATTCTACAGGACACACCTGTCATTTATCCTTACAGGGTTATTTAAGTTAAAATTATTTGTATTTGTTAGTAAAAAAAAAAAAAAACTTCGGTGTTTGTATAGAAGTTATCACGTAAGTTGATGCGCAGTCTTTTTATCTAAAGCCCACGGAAGTACGGTGGAGTGAATCACTCAGAACATATTTTATAGTACTTTACTTTATTTGCTTTTACTATTTATTTATTTTAATGCTATCTTTTCTGTGTCATCTTCATATTTTACACTATAAACTGTCAATATTCTCCGTTAGCGAGTGCGCTGTAATGTGGCGTCCAGTCAGCTTCTCTCAAAAACTGGATACATGCCTGAAGGAAAAGGGGGCTTTCTTTCTTTTCTTTGAAGGTTTTGGTGGAATGAGCTCAGGTATTGATGAACATATACCAAACCTCGCCACGGCTGAAAATATTTAATGGTATTTTCTTGTAATAAAATATAATTAGAATGTGTCACGTAATACGTTCAATACAACACGATTAAATACTTAATTCAATTTCTATTCGAAATCAGCGGCCAACAACAGCCTAACTAACCTAACAGTTATTGGCAATGAGCTGACATTTAAAAAACGGATATTATTTATACCGATCGCCTGCATTGAAAGCACGCAGCCAGACGATTATTTTAGGCACAAATGAAGGCGTTTCAAACGCATGTGCTGTTATTCTGGACTGGCCAGTTCTGCAGCTCTGTGATATGTTCAGGGTCGAGGGGGCACTCCACGTGTGTCATCGGGTGCACGACATTTCTCCATCACTCCCCCCCATATTTGAAGGAAAAAATGAAGGTTTTGTCTTTATAAAAAACTGATCGTTTGCTCTTGAAACAGCATAACATCAGGATGTATTATTTAAAGAACGTTAAGACCGCGATTACTAAAACTATTTTATTTGAAAGCTGTCTCCTGGTTAACAAAAAGATGCTATGCAGGGATGATCAGGCTGCTGGAGGGTTTAACATTCTTATTTCGAGGGCTTGAAAGATGATACTGATGCTTACTCGTATAAGAGCACCGCTGCTGCACCCGCACGGTCACCTGCTCTCTGCTCACTGCGCACTGCGCACCTGCTCGCTGAACGTGCGGGACACTCGGGAAACGACAGCTGATCTGCTCAGCCACACGTAACAGGCAGCGTTACTTCAGGGGAAAACGAAAGTTACTCGTTTCACTGGTATAACTGAGGAGGAGACTACACTGTGGTGTATAATGGAAGACATAACAGATGAATGAATGGCTTCATTAGGAAGATTAAATATGCAGAAAAAAATGATGACATGGGAGTATATTATCAAAATGTACAGTGAGTTTATCTCACGAACAGATGAAACTCTTCGTCAAAAGGGACTCCAAGCGACGGTAACACATACAATTGCGAAGAGATATTTTATATAGTACGAAGAAAAGGACTGTTTAAAAGGGAGAAACTGGCGCTTTCTGCTGAATGATGAAGCAAATTGGAAAGTTAAAAAGTCAGGTACCATAAAGTGGAATTTGTAACGAAGGCAGATGCGTAAGGTAAATATAGCTGATAGTCTTCATGGTGAAGACGATTTGGGATCATCCAGTGCGACTCGCAACAAATAAAAGTTCAAGATGACATTATCCAATTACACATCTCACACTGGTATAATTTCTAAAATTTCAAAAGGCTGTCTTGTGCTTCTCAGTCACTGACTGCAGGGTTTATTTCTGAATACCCGACACCTGCAGAATTTGACCGTTTTTCACTTGACTGTACGTTTGCGCGCAAGTTGCCGACAAGTTAAGGCTCTGCTTTTAACTACTTCTTGTGGCTGGCGAAAGTGACTGAAGTTTATTTTTTACCAGTTCAGAGTTCAAAGTTTTCATCTACAAATGAATCGCGTTTTGGTACTCGTGAGGGAGTGCAGGGATTGGCCGGAATGCATCGAAGACTCGGGTTACTTAACAGAAAAAGACAAACATTTTCCACATCATCAAATATTTATAAGATATGAGTTTGAGATTAAATTTTAATAAAACCTAATAAGTGTGTGTTTAGTGAAGAGGTGACGATGCAAAAGGAACTGCTTCGCCTTCTCATTTCTCCAATTCAGTTTTGTCAGGTTTTGTACCGAATGTTAAATCACAGATCCTAAGTATAACTTCCCTATAGGAAGCGCTGTCTTTTGTACGTCCTTGAAATACTTTACTGGAAAATAATATACACAGTGATATGTGTTATATATGCATCTGAAAAAACAAACCGTTTAATTCACAATGAAGGTTAAAAATTAAACAAAAAAAAAATGCAATGTCTTATGTATCACGCGCTTAATCCATTTCATAATATTTAATGAGCCTACATAAAGTAAAAAAAAAAACAACACATTTTATACACACACAGACATATATATATATATATATATATATACATATATACACACACACGAGGGAGGTTCAAAACGTTTCACTTTTTAAAACTCTGTTTATTAAGAATTTCAAAAAGAAATGTACACAACTTTTCTTCATATTCACCTTCGTTTGCGATGCACTTTTCTCAGCGTCGTACTAATTTTTTAATACCCAATTATTATTCCTCCCTCCCGTCTTTACCGTTTCTAACGAAAATATAAAAGTGCGGAAACTATTTCAACGTCCCTTGTGTGTGTGTGTGTGTATATATAGCTATATATATATGAAATTGAGTGTGTGCTTTATTTGATGTTGGTACTTTAAATAGTAAATATATATACACCTACATTTCATATACTGATATGTGTGTGTGTGTGTGTGTGTGCGCGCACACGTGTGAATGTACAGTAGATGTAATGTGTGTCATAAATATACAAACCCACATTCTGCAGCTGCAACAACCTGGTACGAAATCTCTATAGAGAAAGTGGGGATCAGAGATTTCAGCCTTGAGGTTTAGACAGTATATCAATAATAAAGCCACATACATCACACAAGTAAGGCTAAAGACTGATTAATAGTTTTATAGGTACAGTCTAGAAATGTCATTTGCAAGTCCTGCTTAATTGACAGATTAACGTATAAATTTAAATCTGTAACTGGTTTCTATATTCCAGCCCACTCTTTAATTTAGGACTTTAGAACATTCTAGATGAGAAGAGGCCATTCAGCCCAGCAGAGCTCACTGTTCCTATCCACTTTAATTCTTCTAAAAAACAACATCAAGTCGAGTTTTGAAAGTCCTTGAGTCCTACTGTCTACCACGCTACTTGGTCGCTTATTCCAAGTGTCTGTGGTTCTCTGTGTAAAAAAACAACAACTTCCTAATGTTTGTGTAAAAGTTTCCAACTGTGTCCCCGTGTTCCTGATGAACTCATTTTAAAGTCACCGTCTCGATCCACTGCACTAATTCCCTTCATAATATTTAAACACTTTAGTCAGGTCAACTCTTATTATGCTTAATCTTTGGGAAGTGATACATCGTAATTTGAAATTTATTTCACTTGCATGGACAATGAAAACCAATAGTAAAGTAAAACAAGAAGCAAAGTGCCTTTTGGAGAACAGCAGACGGCTCTTTCACTTGTCAATGATTTCTTGAACTCTTTCTTGTTCTGTTGCTGTGGTCTGATGTACTGTGTATTCATTTATTTTTTCTCAAACTTAATTCTTATATTTAGGTACTGTATATGAATAAACAGCAACTATACAACATATTATTATTTTCAAGAATAAAAACGTATCCTCTTTAAGAATATGGAATAATGTTTTGAAAAGTTCTGTATGTTTAGGTAAATAGCCTCAAGTATATTTCATGACGTTTTCTTCCAGGATCTCCTGTCAGAAGCAGCACCAAACAGCAGGATTCATTTACTTACTGAATTTCTATATGTGTTACATGGCCGCCATCATGCAGTATGTGATAAATCAGCCAGACTGGCATACAGTAAGTGCCTAACATCCAAGAGAAGTATGCCAGTCATAAATGCTGTATATGAATATAACCAAAGACAAAACAGGTATTATTATTATTACTAATACTATCATCAAAGGACACAAAAGTCAGTTCCATTTACTTTGGTTTACATAAGTGAAGTGTGCAGTTGGTTTTTAATTTGATAATGTGAAAAATTTGGTTAAGGGAGATTTGCTCTCCTTGAATACAAAATGTATGAACTCACTGCCTTGGTCAGAGCAAAGAGAAGAGAAACAGTGTGGAGATTTGAAGGAGAAAAGCGGAGAACAAGCCAAGCAGCAAACTGAAGAGTGGAAAACATGGCACAAGCCTTAAAGCCTCCATAGATTTAATGTACATATGCAGCTTTGAACATCTGTGTTCTTCTTTTTTTGATGCTAGCAAAGACATAGAAAATTAGAAAAGAAAATGGTAAGCGCACTTAGATATATCATAGGAGAGTGGAGAAGTGTGTATGTGTTGGTATGCAGGAGTTATCATTTCTAGGATATCCACAGACTGTACCCTGCTGCTCCTCCAGTAGAAAGCTTTTCTTACTACCACCCAGCTTCCATCTCAACATGTTGAAAAAATTAAGATCCAGTTAAACGTTTATAGGTTTAGGTTAATGAGATCACAAAGGTGAGCAACTGGGGCTGTTCTGGGGATTTACAACCTGGTGTGTGTGAGTATAAGACTTTTTATGTGTTTGCTCGAGATCTTTATGGAAACAACATTTTCTCTGCAGTCCAATACTTGCTGTCAGGTTAACTGGTAATGCTAAATCAATCAATCAGCCTTTATTGTGTATAACATAAATCACGACCTGCACTTTAAAAAACACTTTATAAAGCAATTCAGATTGTAGTAAAAACTCAAAAATGAATTACTTATACAGTACACATAAGTAACATCGACCAGATGGTGCATCCAAGAGCTAGCAGATAATTACTTAAACATTAAAGATTCTAATTTTAAATTAAATAAAGTTTACAAAGGTAAATGTTGGGTGAGCTTGGAAACTACCAAGCTGAGTGAACGTTTATCATGAGCTATACAGTAAGGTTTTCCATAGCAGGAAGGCTAGCTTTAGAAGATCTGGGTTGTTTCTTGGTTTTACGTTGTAATTGTCAGGCAACAATATCACAGTTGAACTTGTGAATTTAATTCTTTCGTTCACTTATGATTTTTAATTTGTGATAAATTTCATCAGCGAATTTGAATACAAATAGCCTGAAGGCAGCGACTGTGGTTTAATACTGTTATAGTTCCCTGTGTTATGTATTCATGTACTTACCACTTGGAGTTTGTTTTGGGCAAAATTATATTTAAAATACTTGGAAAGTGAACTATAGTGATTGTCACCTGTTTGTTTTTTTCTTACAGTTGTACAATTCTATTTCTGTAAATGTTAGAAGAAAATGTAATTTATTAAATCACAGGACAGACTTTTATTGAGCAAACATGCCAAATAAAGACAAAGTTTCCATTTTACTGTTAAACTGTGGGTTTTAACACCTCACTTAACAAGTAAAAAGAACATCTGATAAAAGTCCGTTTTTAAAACCATCCCATCCATCCAACCCATTATATCCTAACTACAGGGTCACGGGGGTCTGCTGGAGCCAATCCCAGCCAACACAGGGTGTGCAAGGCAGGAAACAAACCCCGGGCAGGGTGCAAGCCCACCGCAGGGCACATACACCCGGGAATATTTAGGATCGCCAGTCCACCTAACCTGCATGTCTTTGGACTGTGGGAGGAAACCCATGCAGACACGGGGAGAACATGCAAACTCCACGCAGGGAGGACCTGGGAAGTGAACCCTTAAGGGTCTCCTAACTGCAAAGCAGCAGCGCTACCCACTGCGCCACCGTGCCACCCTTTTTAAAACCACAAGTTGTTAAATGCTACTTAAAGAGTCACATTGCAAACAGGTTATCAACAGACCTGAGGTGCATGGTTTCTGATTTGTAAAGCATTTACCTGAATTTTTAATAGGGCAAAAACCAACATCGGAAACCACAGCCAGCTCTGTCATGCAGGGTGGCAAAGTGTTCAGGGGATAATAGACATAGCTGATGATACTATTAGGGGATGGCATCGGATTATCTGTGGCACTATCCCCCAAATACCCCACACCCCAGTCTTTTATCCAACATCCTCATGTGACCCTTCAAGTTTACCATCTCCTCTTTGATGTACAACTTGCTGTCCAACCCGCTCTTCAATCTGACATCCATGTGCAACTGGTCTCCCTCCATAAGGGACACCCCTCCATTAAATCACTTCTTTGTGATTTCTTCTGCAATATGTACGTTTAGCAAAAAAGCTAAAGAGGGCACTGATTGGAAGGGAAGCCAAAACCAAAGACTTCTGTCCAAAGAGCAGAAATGCTTGGATTAGTCTCATATACATTAGATTTATACACATCAAAAGTACTTTTCAGTTAATCTTCAGCTTTTCTAATCCAGTTCCCTAATCAATTTTATGTTTTTACAAAGCGTGGCCATAAGCTGAAGTGGTAGACATTCATAATACTGTCAAACTATTAGACCAAAGGTGCCAAATAGTTTTGGTCAATCATCACTGTTATGTCCCACTCAGTAGGACCTCAAGCAACGATCTGTTGCTCACATCATGCTGCTAGAAAGTTTACAAAGTTCACTTCTCTTTAATAAAAAGACTCCATGTGTGCCCCTCTCGGACAGACTATTTTATGCAGCACAGATATAGCAGCGAAAATTACAAGGTGACTACACCTTAGCATGAGGTTGTAAGCTTTTTCTTTTTGCTGGTATTTTATGATGTGGATTTTCAGTGCTATGTGGTTAGTAAAATTCCACAATTTTGATTGTATTTGGCTACAACAATCTTGTAAAAAGTCCCATCTTGAATGTTTATTTACTGCTTATCATGGTCAACGGATACTTTATGAGAAATCATGGAGAAAACATACAGACTGCACACAAAATGTATCTCATCTAGCAATTCAAAAAGTCCACTCATTTCACCACTTTGTATTCTCATTGTCAAAACAAAAATTTCAATTTTTTGGACATTTGTTGCCTGATACTGTTTCTTATAATTTCTAGCAGAGTAATGTTTCACACCGCTTATATTTTACTAGCACTGTGGCACTGTGGGTGGAGCAGTGGCTCGGATGCTAGGGATCTGTGTCAGCATTTGGAAGGAGTATAGGAACCTAATCAAGGACTTTGTTAAATGGTGCAACTCAAACCACCTACAACTGAAAACCAAGGAGCTGGGGGTGGATTTTAGGAGGCCTGGGCCCCTCATGGACCCCATGATCATCAGAGGTGACTGTGCAGAGGGTACAGACCTATACATACCTGGGAGTGCAGCTGGATGATAAATTGGACTGGACTGTCAATACTGATGATCTGTGTAAGAAAGGACAGAGTCGACTATACTTCATTAGAAGGCTGGCGTCCTTCAACATCTGCAATAAGATGCTGATGTTCTATCAGACCGTTGTGGCGAGCGCCCTCTTCTATGCGGTGGTGTGCTGGGGAGGCAGCATAAAGAAGAGGGACGCCTCACGCCTGGACAAACTGGTGAGGAAGGCAGGCTCTATTGTAGGCACTTGGCTGGACAGTTTGACATCTGTGGTAGAGCAACAGGCGCTGAGCAGACTCCTGTCAATCATGGAGAATCCACTGAACAGGATCATCTCCAGACAGAGGAGCAGCTTCAGCCACAGACTGTGGTCACCATCCTGCTCCACTGACAGACTGAGGAGACCCCACACTATGAGATTCGGGGGGTAAACATTAACATTATACAAAGTTACTGTCTGTTATACCTGCCTCACACTCTTTACCTTGCATTGTTTAACTTGCAGTGTGCTTTTATTGCTCTTTAATTTAATATTGTTTTTATCAGTATGCAGCTGCTGGAGTATGTGAATTTCCCCTTGGGATTAATAAAGTATCTATCTATCTATTATATAGTGCCTTTCATGTCTATCTATCTATCTATCTATCTATCTATCTATCTATCTATCTATCTATCTATTATATAGTGCCTTTCACGTCTATCTATCTATCTATTATATAGTGCCTTTCACGTCTATCTATCTATCTATCTATCTATTATATAGTGCCTTTCACGTCTATCTATCTATCTATCTATCTATCTATCTATCTATCTAATCAGTGCATGCTCCTAACCCCTCTATCTCTTTCTCTCTCACTGTGGTTAGCTCATCTGTCTCACAAATCTTGCATTCTGGTTTTGAACAATGCGTCTAATCATTGTTTCTGTGGAATTAGGGTTAGGGTTTGGTTGACCCTAAATTGGTACTTTGTGAGTTTGAGGGTGTCTGTGTCTGTGTGTGTTATGAAATGGACCATCATGCTGTTCAGGGTTTTTCCCCACCTTGCTCCCTGTGCTGCGCTATAGGCTTGGCCTTCTTCAACCATGAGTTGGATCAAGTGGGTTTGGGAATTAATGTACCGTATATATGTATGAATGTATGGTATAAATAGCCTGTTGTGATAACTGGAAAAAAATAAAATAGAAATGTACTGAAGAGATCCATTTCCACTTCTGACACAGTATTTTATGTGTACAGCACTTCTGTCAGTTGTGGCCTTGGCATTCTGGATCCTGCCATGCACATTTGTCTTAAAGTGGAATTAATTAGTAATTATGAAAGTTCTGACTCATGATCTTTGTAGAAGGTTTGAACCACATCTACATTTCCTTAACGTGGTGGTCAAACATGTGGATGTTTTTGAACACAAGAAATTTATTCTCAATCTGATAAACACACACAGACACACAATTAAAATCTGCTAAGCCTATCCTTTGCAATTTTATTTGACAATACTAATCATTTATTATAGATCAAGAACAGCATGTGTCATTTAGGCATGAAAATCCATCAGAGATTACATTCTATAAAGCTGACAGATTTTTAAATTTTGATTTAAAAGACATGTTTGAAAACATCACTAAATTGCCAAAAACACATGATAAATGGAAGAAACGAAATTCCCTTTTTTGCCAAAGTAAAACATTTACACTTTAAATTATTTATATGTTAAAGGAAAAAAAACTGCGAAAATAAAAAAGCTGCAATTTATCATGCTCTGAAAGTGACAAGGCAGGCAGTAGATTAAGAAGGCTATTATTTAAGTCCTTTAATTTACTTTTTTAGTTTTAAAGTCTCTCTGTGAATTACAGTGAATATCAAATTATTTCCAGGACATGATCATATTTTATAAAGTAGGTGAAAAATAAAATAAATATGTAAACAAACTCTTCAAAGGTTCCCAAAAGTAAAGAAAGCTTTAAATGAGCCTGTTGTTAAATATCATAGCACACATTTGCTGAGACTTGGCAGCTATGCTAACTATGGAACAAAATGTGAATTTGTAATAATCCTTTATATGTCCAGCTATGATTTATATAGTGTCTCAAAGCTAAAAGTCCAAACGATATACATAATGCAGGACAAGAATAATTAATCTCTTCATAAGTTTTTTTTCTTTTTTTTTTTTTTTTTGCACCAGCGGAATATATGAAATGAATTTAGTACAAGCATTTTTTTCTTCATGAGCATTATTTCTGTGACCTTTTTATACACACTTACCCAGCACTTGCAAAAACAGAAGTGGAGTCCAAGAAAAATTATGTTTTGAAAAATTTGGATACTATCCAGAAATAAAAACATCTTTTTCCCTTTTTTTTTTTTTTAATTTGAAGGCTACTTAGTTTAGGGCCTTGCAGGTACAGCACTGAAGTTGGCCTATTTGTTATGGATGACTGAGTTATCAATATGTAAACCTCAGTTCTTGCTTAAACCATTTCAATATTTGCATTATTTCAGAATGTCAAATTGCTGTACTTATTTCTGCCATGCAAGCTGTATCAATTACTGGGCGTATTCCTGAGTCTAAAGTTAGGAGTGAGTATTATCCTTTTGTGGTTATGTTACAAATGTGTAGCACAGCCTCCCCATACAGGAAACAAACCAAAGAGTAAATAAACAATATATATATATATATATATATATATATATATATATATATATATATATATATATATATATATATATATATATATATATATATATATATATATATATATATATATTCAAAACACAAACCCCCTGTTATGTATGTTATGCCCTGCTTTGCAGTTATTGTTTGTGGTCCAGCAATGTTTAACCTTTTATGGTTACGATACACAAAACCTTTATCAGAAAAAAATTAAAGTTTCAAGTAGAGGGTATCTTGAAAACCAAAAACTAAATAATTCACAGGTCACAGTGAAGCTTTTATTGCTAGCATTTGTATTTCCACTCTACTTGTTCAGTTCACATGTTGTCTGGTTTAAAATATCCAATAGTGATAGCATAAGTGGTTCATTAGGATAACAGCAGACAAAGGCCAAAATACCAAATTCATGTCAGTGAATATACAGAGTTTGAGCTACATAGAAAACAACTCACAAAATGAATCATTAACTAGTTGGAGTTGGAGTCAGTAAAACAGTTCAATGACGACCATAGTGTATAGTATTATGACAAAAAAAAAATCCTTCAGTGATATGTTCAAAATTAAGCTCACAGTATTGTTTGGTTGCACATTAATTCTTTTTCTTTAAGAATATAAATACTTTCTCTATTTCTGAAATGTCACTTTATTTTAATATACAACATGAAAAAGACAGATGTATTAATAAATATTGTCAAGTATTTCAAGTCAGAAGTTAAGAGACATAAAATAAGACATGAGTATATCAGAACATAAAGTCTTTCAAAAGGACAGGTTGATCAGCCCAACATTGATTGACAATCTCTATTCATCTAACACCACAAACAGTTATGGATGTATAAAGGTCCTCAAAGTACTACTGTTTGCTATTCTTCTGTGAAGAAATACTCTGTAACAATAGTGCAGAATTTACACAAAGTCACTTACCACTTGTATCCATCCCTGTCTCTTCTTTACAGTAATATGTGACACCTATCCAACCAGTTTTTTGCTGAAAAGGAAAAGATCAAATTGTTGTAATCTTCCCATGTAATGAATACGCTGTAGTCCTGGAACAAGTCTAGTAGCTCTTTTCTGGAATTTACCATTTTGTTGTATCGTGGCCAAAATGACACACAATATTCCAGATAAAGCCTCTCAAGTACATAATGGAGTTTAAGGGCAACATCCGCTGACACGCACATGACACTGATCTAAATTCTAAAGACTAGCAGCCCCATGCAGTCATCCCAGATTCTTCATGCCACGACCATTCGTTTCTGAATTTAAGACAAGTTTGCACATATCTGCACAGTGTTTTGTTTTCCCTCATCTTGCAGTTTGATTACGTGTCCCCAGTGAGGAAATCTATTAACTTAGATTACTTTAGACATAGTAAGTGCTATTACAACTGCCACTTTAATCAAATTATTCTGTTGGTCTCATGTTATATTTTAATATATAAGTAAAACACTCGTATAAGCTGTTGACTAACACACCTGTTCATGGTATTTGTTGTACAGACTTTGTATTTAATAATTGCTTCCCCTAATTTTCTTTGAAACAGATCAAATTAAACCAAGTTTAGCTCTAAGGGTTGGCTCATACACCATTATCATATAACTGAACAACATTTGATGAATTCCAGTCCTTAAAAATCTCCAGTGTACGCAATGATTTTTGCAAGATACATAAAAGTAGGCAATATCGTATTCTGTATATGATCAGCATTTTCCTTGAGCACTCTAGTTAGACAGTACATGTGATTATTGAACTTTTAGAATTTTAAACGTTAGCAGTTCTTCTAGGAAATCTCCAAATCATTCAGTATTGCAATAATAGTTCTTAGAACTACTAGGAGGTTTCTGACTTTCTCGGAGATGAAAACTTCAGAAAAACTTGAACTGAAAGCATGTGATATTACCTTTTCTGTTTCTAAATTCCTCTTTATTGTTTTTAACAAATCCTACTTGACCTCTGCCTTACTTTTAAATTAATGAAACACAATCATTTTCTTGAACTAAACTTTGACATTTTGTATAAGTTTTTTAACTATTTTCTGCATGTGTTTGAAAGACCTACCGTTAATACCGAGGTGTCTTTTCTCTCCATGGTTTCCTTCCTAATTCCATCGAGGAGAAAGTAGATGTGAATTGTCAATAACTAGTAAATGCTGGGATCAACTTGTCCATCAGAACTTGACCTAAAATATTTCTGAACTCTACCTAACTACTCCTTATTGTCTATATAACAATAACCACATCCCAGTTTATCTCTTTAGGACTTTTCTGCATGTGCACAAAAGTTGACTTAATAAATTAAATAGCTTAAGTTTTTCCATATACAGTATGCTGTATAAACTTAATACATTAAAATCACTGGAATTTAACTGTAAATAATCTCTTTATGTCTATATTAGTGCAAAAATGACACGTAGAAACCATTTTCCATCTGTTTTTATTTAAAGTTACTTCCCATATAAACTTTGTATAGTAACACTATTGCCAGCTTGGGGAGTCTATAACTCACTCATAAATGTTACGCCTCTGTCTTCGCACATTTGTTTTCTAACCAAATTGGTATCATTTAAAGCCGACATTTCCCTAAATTCTGCCTTATATAAATGATATCATTTTCTACTATATTAATATTTTTTTAGTTGTCTCCTTTTTTCAGCACTCTCACATCGCTTTAGTGTAAATACAAATAAACAACGTCAGATAACAACCTCTCCACCCGCTGCAACCAAACATGGGGTGCTTGTTGAGCAACTACAGTCACTTTCTGCCACTCTCACACACATATTCAAAAAACTTCTAAATGGACAAAAAGTTGTAAAATATGCTGCAAAAATATTAGTAGCAATCATAAAAAACATTTTAAGAGAAAGCAATTCATGACAGCTATGTAAAATCAGCAAAAAAGAAGACAAAGGACAACAGAAGAGTCTGACATAAGCTAAAATCTGACAGAAAAACTAACACTAGCAATTGAATGTTAGTATGAGAAGACAGATGCCACCTGTAGACAATATTTCCAGATTCTACCATGAATAACCAAGTATTTCTGTTGTGGGCACCAGAGTAACAGTATGTCCTACGAGGACTGACAGCTCAAGGTCCAATATGGGACTACATTGTTTGTAAGGTAGAGGTAGTTGAAGACTTGAATGAGACCTGTAATTTCTCCCCAAAGGGAAAGGTGGCAGCAGACAATTCCTAAGTGACAAGAATGGATCAGTGTTACTCCATTAAGACAGGTAGCTCAGAAGCTCATTGAGATGCCTGCCCTTAAAATGCCTATATATTGGCCTAGGGGTATGGAGACTGCTAAACAGGGCTCAGATCTGATTTCTGTGTAGGCCAAGATGATTATGTATCCACAGAAGTGATTCTGAAGCATGTACAAAATGAATTCTGGGATGAGGTTGGTTAAATGTGTTTGTGGGAAAAAAACAGAGAGAGATATGTAAGAAGGGAGAAACTGTTAGTGATACTTAAGAGGTACTGTAAAAGATTTATACAAGTCCTTCCAGCCAGTTTGTCCTTCTAAATTGTGTCAGAGATTGTATTATTTTTAAGACCTTTTTAGAATCCAATTCCTATTTGGTTTTTTTTATCTCAAGAAGAATTTCGGGGAAGCAAGTGGGCTTCTTTATTACACTTTCATATGCCATGTGGTGAAAACCTGAAATTTCGGGAAGCCACAAGGACAACAATCCTACTTACAACTAGGACCATCAACATCAAATATGGAATATATGGACAATGCACAAGACAACAAAAGCTTCAAAAATAGCAACAGGAAGAGGAAACTAATGAGATCAGATGGACTCAGTATGGACAAAACAGGCTCTTGAAGAGGAGGAGGACAATATTGCAGCTGTCCATAGAGTAACACTGATGCTGTCAAAAACAGCACAGAGGGCAATCATAATACCGGAAGTCCTTAGTCTAATAATCATTATGACATTCATCCATACCACAAAGAACACAATCCATGTGAATTTTACCCAGTGCTATGCATCTACAAACGAGTATTACGCAACCAAACAACAGTTCAACAGCAGATTGTAGTCTATCTTGACAGAAGGCCCACAAAGAGACATTAACACCTTAATGGAAAAAGGCCATCTGAAAGGGTGAGTGGGGCCAGGATGAAAATGGCGTTAGACTGGAGGGTCAGGGGAGGGTGGTGTCAGGGAGCAGAAAATAACAGGAGAGACAACAGTTAGAATGGTGGGGCTCTGGAGGTTGGGGATTGAAAAAAGTCTATGTGACACTTGAATACAGTATTTCAACATGTATGCATTTATATATGCATTTGTGTGTGTGACAAGGTGGCCATGCCCTTTGTCCCCCTTAAAGATAACCCTGCTGATGGGCAACCTCAGCGTTAAAATCAGCAGGGACAATACTGGTTATGAGTATGTAATAGGATGTCATGGACTTGAAGATATAAATGAGAACAGCAAGAGACTTGGATATCTTGAACAACAGTGGCAGGGTGTTTCCTTAAAAAGTATGCACAAAACATCTTGTGTATTGGCAGACCATATAATAGAGGAGCTGATGCACCACATCTGTAAGAGTTTCTGAAGGTAGTAGGTAGTCCTCAGGATATCATGACTCTGAATTGGACATTTATTGCACTCAAACCTGGAAGATTTTTGTTCAATACTCAATGAAATAAACTGATAACTTTTGACATTAAGGACAGAGAACTGATTGTATGCTCTCTTCATTTTACAGAGCTTGTGGGTGACACGTATATGGCTGCTGAGTCAATGCCAGTGGCCTGTTCTCCTTACTCATTAGTATAACAAGGAGAAATGTCTTGGATATGGGATTTATGATGGATTCATGGATTCTGGACTTCTTGGTTAAAGAATCACAAAAAGTGTTTTAAAAGGAAACAGAAAAAAAAAAATCAGTAGCAGGTTTTGTGTAAGAAAATGGAAATTGTGCTTGGATGCCAGACAAGCAGATTGAAACCTGTCTTCTTCAACAGCTTTTAGAATGCTTATCATGAATGTTCCGTCAATCATCAGAAATTCAAATACATTTTAGTTCTGAGAAGTCAGGCAAAATGACACTTTTTATTGGCTAACTAAAAAGATTACTATATGCAAGCTTTCAAGGCAGCTCAGGCCCCACTACTAAAGGCAAAGACATTACGTTCCATCTTCCCTGAAGAACGGGCCTGAGTTGCCTTGACAGTTGGTATATTGTAATCTTTTTTTGCTCCTTCAGAGCAGTCAGCCTTTTAAAGCCCAGAGACTGGAAGGGATGGAGTCAGTTGCCCTTACTGTGCAGTTTCTTGGAAGTGTGAAGGAAGAAAGTGATAAGACCGTTAGTGACGGTGCCCCCTCTTGGCCCGGGATGCAATTGCATACCTGGGAAGAGCTTGGATGGTGATCCTTAGGTGCGCATGCATAACACTGTATATATGTATAACTGTATAATTACAATTATAACATGAGGAACATCTATTCTGTGCTATTTCTTGGGGTTTTGTTTATTACTGGATGAAAGGTTGGTTGATCCAGACCTTCTATTGGTTTGTTTCATGACAACACTGCTCTTTTGTGACACATTCTGATGCCAGTTGTAAGATCATGATGTGTTACATGGTAATAAAGTAATTATCATGTATGTGAATGTGTGATGCAAGGAAAGTATTGATCTGTATATAACCCAAGACGTTTTGACATCCAGATTTTTCATATTAGTGTCTGTAACCAGTAACATGAATTTGTCACCGTGTTAAACCGAGAATAGAGGAGGAACACAAGGGAGGATTGCAGAGAAAAAGGCAATAATAGTCAAAACTAAAGCCGAGCAGGCTTTATTCCTGACAAACTGGAGTGTTATTATAAGGAGAGGACCTTGCTAAATTAAATCAGATCTTAAACCAACACTAATACTCCTAAAGACTGGTGAAACTTTATACATGTATCACTTGGGTTAGAGCAGTTTCTACAAATTCAGTTGTTAATAACCCTGATACCTGCTTTGACCAGAATTTTTCTGTAAATTATTTGTTGTAATTTTTAGATTTTGCTTTAGATTTTTCAAGTTTTTAAGAGTGATATTCTGTGGGGCAGATGTTTTATAATGTGTGTTTGGTATTTTAAAATATGCCATATATTTCAGATACACAGCATTTAATGTAAGCCTTTTCTTTCTGTAACAACCTCATAAGTGACAGATGTGAAATCTTGAAGGACAGAAGAAGAAAAAGGAAAATTGGTTTGGTTTGGGTTACTAAAACATATTTTTTACTCTATATTTACAGTTTATTAGCATTACCTACTGTTTTATGCTTCTCTGAATTATTCCAACTTTTTACTTTTTTCTATCCTTTGATGCACCATGTGCAAGATTTGTGAGACAGATGAGCTAACCACAGTGAGAGAGAGAGAGAGAGAGAAAGAAAGAGGGGTTAGGAGCATGCACTAATTAGATAGATAGATAGATAGATAGATAGATAGATAGATAGATAGATAGATAGATAGATAGATAGATAGATAGATAGATGTGAAAGGCACTATAAAATAGATAGATAGATAGATAGATAGATAGATAGATAGATAGATAGATAGATAGATAGATAGATAGATAGATAGATAGATAGATAGATAGATGTGAAAGGCACTATACAATAGATAGATAGTGTGGCCCTCGGCCGGGCCGGGCCAGGCGGCGCCCCGGTGCCTAATTATCCCGGGAGCCCGGCACTTCCGCCACACCAGGAAGTGCCGGGGAAGACTTTGGGTGGCGCCCGGAGAGCCGCCAGGAAAGCAGCCGACACTTCCGCCACGCTGGGCGTGGCTAAGAGAGGAGGCCGGAAACACCTGGGGCTCATCCGGGCATTATTTAAGGGGCCGCCTCCCTCCAGTGATGGGTGGAAGTCGGGAGGAAGCAGACGGAACTGGAGAGAGAGGACGGGAGGCGGCCAGGAAGGCACAAAGACTGTGGGCCCTGGACTTTGGGGAATCAGTGCAAGAAGGCACTGGGGGTGCACGTGAGCAAACCTTGTAAATAGTGAATATAAATAAATGGTGTGTGGTGAAATAATGATGTCCGTCTGTCTGTGCCGGGGCCAGGTTTCACAGTGGCGTAGTCGGCAGGATACTCCGCCTGGTTCAAGGCGGGACCTGTGTTGTTAAAACAAAATATTTCTGTGAACGGCCCGGCGCAGCAGCGGACCCCACACACTGGCGCGGAGCGCCCGCACCAGCGGGCGTTCGCCCAGAAACCGCCCGGACAGCGGAATGGCTTTCCCAGTGCGGAGGAGAACCCGACATCGCCGGAGCGCAGCGGGCTCCAGTCGCGCTGTCGAGGACGGACAGCCAGGCGGCGTGGCAGCACAGAAGGCCACACCGAGGCGGGGGCCTCGGCATGACGGGATCCGGGAGGTAAGTGCCCTGCCCTGCAATCATCGGCCCTTCGGGGTCGGTCTTACCTCTATTCTTACAGGGAGGGACGAACCGGATCGCGTCCGTGGCAGGAGCACGCCGGGCCACGGGCTGTCGGCAGCGCGGCGCGACGGCGGCAGCAAAGAAGGCTGCGGAAACGGAGCCGCTGCGGCTCAAGGAATCACCGCAGCCACAACGCGGCGAAGAGGCCCGTCTCCGCACTCGGAGCAGGGAAGGCAAGATGGTCCCGCCCGCTGACAGGCACGGGATTGGCCGGTGTGTCTTGCGTGCCCGCCGATGATTGGATAGAGGCGGGCCCAAGGAATGCCAGTCTCGTGCCAAACCGAGACCCGATTGGGCCAGAGGGAGTGGCCCAGAGGAGGCAGGCGTCGCGTGGAGCTGATGGACAGGGAAGCCCACCGACGCCTGTCTCTCTCTCCACCAGCGGCTCGGCGTGTCGGAGGAGTCCCTTCGCCCGCCAAGCCGCCTTTAGAGGAGCTGCTCGTGTTCTCGCCGCTCAGTGTGAGCAGCTGATGGAGATGGCGGTCGCGTCGAGAAAGCCACCGAGTGAGACGGAGGATCGGCGCGGCGCTGGAACCGGAGGCAGGCAGAACACGGCGGGAGTGGTGAGTGTTGCCGTTCCCGTAGAGCAAGTGGGGGTTCGCGAACATGGCGTGACCGATTACGGGACGACCGGCTCCGAGTAGGCGACCTCCCAACAACGGATGCGGCGGTGCAGACAGCTAGCGGCGAGGAGCTTGAATATGCAGGGGCTGGTAGGATCGGGGCTGCTGAGTGCCCTGGGTCCTAGCGCCCTGCGCTCCAAGCCTGCAGCTGTCTCCTGTCGCGCTGCCTGGACGCAGACGGGGCTGGATTTGAGCTTTCGCTGTGCTCAGACCCAGACCGCCAGCGTCAAGAAAGAAGGAGGAACCGAAGGGTGAATGCCGGTTCCTCCGATAGGAGAGGACGGCGCTGGGCGCGCGTCCGGAGAAGGGCCGTCCTCTGTGCGGGCAGAGGAGATCCCCTGGGCGGCTGGGCGAGCCGCCTGCGAGAGCGGTGCCGCGAACAACAGGCGGACGGGCATGGAACCTGCGACGGAGGACTTCAGCAGGCAAGTCAGGGGCTGTCGGAGGGGGGCAGGAGCACTGCGGCACGGAGACCGGCAGGGCACTCGGGCTGAGTGTCCTGGCAGTGCTTCTGGCCCTCTTTTCCTTTTTCCACAGGCCGAAGCCCCGGCGCTGAGGACAACGCGTCAGGGACCTGCCCTCCTGAAACGGGCGCTCGCTGGAGGGCTCCACGCCGAGAGGCCAATAGTGTCCCAACTGCGGGGCGAGGCGGCGCAGACCACAGGGCGCGTTTGCGCCGGCGGGGGTGCCGAAGACGGATGTCCCAGGGTGCCGTGTTGGACCCTGGGGGCATAGTAGGACCCTCACCGGGACGTGCTGCCCTTTCGGTTGTGCCGCTCGACCCACGTGTCCTCGCTAGCGGTGGGGCACTGTGGCCTCGGCCGGGCGGAGCCCGCCGGACGCCCAGGAGGACGTGAGGAGGGCTTGTGCCTCCTCCAGACCGCGAGGGGGCGTCTGTCCTGGTTCTGTTGGGGGCCACGGGTGGAGGGCATGGAAGCCCTTCCCTGTAGGGGCCCGTGGTCACCGCCAGGCGGCGCCCCGATGCCGGTTTATCCCGTGCGGTTGCCGGTTGGGGCTGGAGCCCGGCCGGGACGCCTTGGAGGACCGGAGGAGGGCGAGTGCCTCCTCCAGACAGAGTGGGGCGTCCGTCCTGGTTAGGCAGGGGCCTGGGTACAGGGCTTTGAAGCCCAGCCCTAGGGACCCGTGGCCACCGCCAGGCGGCGCCCCGGTGCCTAATTATCCCGGGAGCCCGGCACTTCCGCCACACCAGGAAGTGCCGGGGGGAAGACTTTGGGTGGCGCCCGGAGAGCCGCCAGGAAAGCAGCCGACACTTCCGCCACGCTGGGGCGTGGCTAAAGAGAGGAGGCCGGAAACACCTGGGGCTCATCCGGGGCATTATTTAAGGGGCCGCCTCCCTCCAGTGATGGGTGGAAGTCGGGAGGAAGCAGACGGAACTGGAGAGAGAGGACGGGAGGCGGCCAGGAAGGCACAAAGACTGTGGGCCCTGGACTTTGGGGAATCAGTGTAAGAAGGCACTGGGGGTGCACGTGAGCAAACCTTGTAAATAGTGAATATAAATAAATGGTGTGTGGTGAAATAATGATGTCCGTCTGTCTGTGCCGGGGCCAGGTTTCACAATAGATAGATAGATAGATAGATAGATAGATAGATAGATAGATAGATAGATAGATAGATAGATAGATAGATAGATAGATGTGAAAGGCACTATACAATAGATAGATAGATAGATAGATAGATAGATAGATACTTTATTAATCCCAAGGGGAAATTCACATACTCTAGCAGCAGCATACTGATAAACAACAATATTAAATTAAAGAGTGATAACAATGCAGGTATAACAGACAATAACTTTGTATAATGTTAACGTTTACCCCTCAGGTGGAATTGAAGAGTCACATAGTGTGGGGTCTCCTCAGTCTGTCAGTGGAGCAGGACGGTGACAGCAGTCTGTCACTGAAGCTGCTCCTCTGTCTGGAGATGATCCTGTTCAGTGGACGCAGTGGATTCTCCATGATTGACAGGAGTCTGCTCAGCGCCCGTCGCTCTGCCACGGATGTCAAACTGTCCAGCTCCGTGCCTACAATAGAGCCTGCCTTCCTCACCAGTTTGTCCCTCTTCTTTATGCTGCCTCCCCAGAACACCACCGCATAGAAGAGGGCGCTCATCACAACCGTCTGGTAGAACATCTGGAGCATCTTATTGCAGATGTTGAAAGACGCCAGCCTTCTGAGGAAGTATAGTTGGCATATATATAATTCATATAATGACATATGAAACAAAAATCAAAAATAAAGTTTATTTAGCATAATGCTAAATGTGCATTTTTCACGCACCTAACATGAAAAAAACATCATTTCCAGGGTGCCACTCAAGTTATTCTGAAGTTTTCTGTTTTAACTGTAGAGGGTCACGACTAGCACATCCCTGTACAGAGAGTATTGATGATTTGTTTCCCTGTTAATATCAGAGCAGGCTTCTCTAAAACACTTCAATAAATGTGAATTAACTTCACTCATCCAGTAAAACGTTGAAGTGTACCAGAGAAGATTAAGATTTTCCTGAATGTTTAGATAATTAGTTCAAGTAGAAAGTGTAAAAGCTCTTAGACATAGTAAATCTAGATTTTTTGGAATACTACTGTGGAGTGGTGTTTCGTTATAAGAGAAAAGCAAATACATTGGCTAAAAAGTACAATTTATGATGGCACAAGACTGCTTCTAATAACCTTTGTTTCACAAACTATCTATAGTCTCCTGACTCTTACGGTAGAAGCACATGAGCTCTGAAAGCACTTTATGGGGACAAGATATTGAATTTTAGAAAAGGCAGAGTTTTTTAAACACAAGATGGCCACATCATACCTAGATTATACTTTTAAGATCAAAAGAAGAGCTGATCAGACACAAGAGGAGAGGGAAGTCAAGTCAAGAATTTTCTGAATTATTGCTGAAATTTCAAGCAACACAAGAAATAGGCTGCCTGGAAAGACTAAATTTCTAGCAGTAGCAGGATGCACGGCTTTCACAGATTATTTTACTTTGTTTATGTCACTGTCTATTTGAATAACACTTCCTTATTAAAATGTATTAAAGCCTGCTGTCCTGCTTGCAAATTTGTTCCATTTTAACCACCAGGGGCTAAGGACCAAGTTCCTTCCTCAGCTAGCTTAATCAGGATGAGGGAGAGAGAACATTCCCAAAAAGGTTGGCTACAGTGGCAGTCATACCTGGGTGATGTCTGAAGGAACTACTGACAGAAGGTACTTGACTGCAGGCCTGGGTGCAAGTGCAATGGGAGTATGAACTGTATACCCCCAAAGGCTAGTTAGTGTTACGACTAAGAAAATTAAAGTAGTGACAGAGAATTCACTGTTATACTGTGTGTCCTCATTAAAAAGAAACTATACATCTGATAAAAAGGATTTATGTTTTAAGGAGGGGTGTCCTCTTTTAATGATTAAACAGTGGGTAACATAAGAGTTCAAGATTCAGTGGTTCAAAGTTGCAGAGAAAAGAAAAATACTCATTATCCAATAGGACAATTCATGCTTAAAGCTTTTATTGTTTCAGGAGTATCTGAAACTTTTACAAGCTTCATACCTATTACACAATTCATTGGTGAATTGTTTAATAAAAATGTACTTATGATCTGAGAACATATATAAAGAGACAATTAAAAAATAGTGAAACTGAGTGGATCGAGAAACCATTTGAAACTTTGTATACAAAGTTTACTTTACTTATCTTTATACATAATACGTTACCGTGGCTGTTTGTTTGTCCGTCCAGGATTTTAAATCACCTGTAGCTCGCAAACCGTTTGAACTATTGACCTGAAATTTGGTACACGTATACGACGTGAAGTCTGCTTTTACTGCATGTGCTTTCAGGGTAATGATTGAATCTCCAAGGTTATTCCTCCTTTAATTTTTGTTTTATTTTATTGTAGAATCAACTCTCGGCAGTGGCCACCAGGGCAGCCGTGCAGGCATGCGTATGGGTGCCATTCTCATCCCTTTCATCTTCTCCGTCACTTCCCCTACGTCTTCATATCTTTAATAATTCTTGTGGCAGATTGAAGACTTAAGTGCCAGCTTTAGTGAAAAATGTACTAAGTAATTTCAACACAAACACCGACTTAATCAGTTTTAATGTGAAAAGATGCCAACGAAAGAAGAGAAGAAGCGGGCCGCTAGGGTAGAGAAAAGAAGAGCTGCTCAGGAAGCAGCAAGCGCATCAACCTCGGAGCAAACGAATGTTAAACGTACAGAGAAAGAGGAGGACAACTACAAGTCAAGTGGATTCACTGCACGTTATCGTTATAGCAGTGCATGCGCCGTTACTGGTAGTAGCATAATCCCTGATTCATCAGCTCACATTTTTAAAGGATAACATGTTAATTGATTGCTATAATGGTGATATCATCAGATTAATAAGATTGGAGTTAATTTTTGCAGAACCGTTTTTAAATCATGGTCACAGAAGTTATATTTTGTACACATGCTTATTTATCTCGCTTTCACTCAAGTTATTCTGATTTTAATGATGAATTTAATCAGTAAAAGACCCACTTTCACATAAACTAAAATTACAATTTTGCAGCTTTTTGAACAAAAAAAAAAGATTATTAGCAAAGGCTTAACCTGTGAAAGATTTTTTATTTATATCAGATAAGAATTTTAAATCAAACGCTTTTTAAATTAATATTACTACAAAATATTATTATGAACTGATTGTGTCTGAAGAAAGTTTTTTCCCCTTGTGATTCTTTCAGTTGAGGAGGTAATTAATCTCAGTAAAATTTAACTAATCCAAGGAGATTTCCTGATGGTTTAACTTTTATCCCAGAAAATAATATGGTTTGATATGTTTAAAGAGAGATATGATTTCCATATTGTAGGGCAGCTGGAAATTACTAGAAATAAGGAATTAATAAACACATTGTCAATGGTCCATGATGGACCAAAATATTAAATTGCATGTTTAGCTTGTATGCAGTGTGATTGGACAAAAGTAACAAATACTGTTCAACTTTTTTTTTTTGGCCAAATCCCAAGCATCCGTGGACACATCTCTGTTTGGATTTTATCACAGATTTACTGTAATTTAATGGTCATGCCACTTAAGAAAACGCACACAGCTGAAGCTTTACTAGACATATTTCTGTTATCATACTTACTCCTCTACTGCCATGCTAAATTGCACCTAGTAACACAATTGAGAGCTTTATGCATCACAAGCGAAGGATGCTGACGCAATTTTGCATCAGAGAATTTGTTTGGCATTCCTGACAATTTGGTTGATTTCATAAAAGCTAGCTCACCATGTCACTGGACCATAAGAAAGTAAGTGAGACCTGTCACTTTCAGGTTGGAAATGTTTGGTTCCTCCAGGTATCACAAACCCGGTCTCCTATTTGAGACTATGCTTTCCATTGCTTTTCACACCGTACTCCTGTTCCTGCTCTAATTGTGACTGATGGATCACTAGAATATAAAACCAGGAAAGTGATGATTGTTATGGAATTGGGGACAAAACATTGCAACCTTGTTGTTTGGAAGACACATAGGCAGACCAAATGAATGATAAGTAATAGCCGGTAATTTGTATTACCTACCCTTTTATAATATTTGTAACGTGAAAACAATTCCTATTCCAGCATTTTTCCCTTTCATTTTTAGTACAGAAGGGTCTGTCTGTGTATGATCCTAGTTCTGTTCCACCATGTTTCTAATGAAAATGAAAGTTTCCTAACTTGGCAGCCTAGAATACTAATACTAATACTACTAATAATGGCTTTAAAAAATAATAATTTAGAACATCTGTCCAAAACTTGACACACATTTTAATAGACCTTTCCTTCTATGAATAGTTTTGACTATTGCAGTACATTTGAAACATGCATTTGAAAGAAAAATAATTCTGTTGGAATGGATCTTATTTAAAAGAACTTTTCACACCAGTGTCATGTGACTTTTTATTTTCACCAGAAATTAATCCCTTTAATTACACCGCATGAGGTCAACTATCAATAAAAAAAATAATTACAACACGGCAATATCTCACTACAATCATCAATGAAAATGCAAAGTACAGACCGTGTTTGACTGTTTAGCAGAATAGGAGAATGAAAAAACGTATCTAGTGTACACAACCTAAAGATGCCCATCGCTATCTAGTTCCCCAATGTGACTTATTATAGGAACCTAACCCAGTATCTCATTTTGTTTAATTCTTCAGAACATATCTTGATGTTCTTCAGAATGAAGTCCACATTTCAATTCATTGTTTAGTTTGATAATTTGCCAAGTCTTCTAATGTGTGATCTGACATACTCACTAACACTACTGAACATATGCCAAATAAGTATTCAATTAGGCTTCTGCTTAAAGCCACATTGTAGCAAAGCTATACTTGAATATTTTACCAGAACTATTATTGTATGAAAACTTAGCAATCTATGTTTGTTGACATCTGTATTCTTTTATACTATTTTACATAAAAGAATTGGTCATGGTAACAAAAGAAGAGTTCCATACAGCAAGTGTATTTCAAGGAGACCCAATGTCTACATACATTTCCTAAATACAGGAAATTACAATATAAACAGAAAGTCTATGCATTTGTCAAAATTGAGGTGTGCAGAAGAAGGAATAGTAACAAACAACTGGAAACTCAAATGGCTTGGAGCTAAGAAAGCATTCTATGTGGCAGTCAGCATTGCCTTCTTTCCTGCTAAGGACTACTTTTTGTTAAAGGGAGCCTTAAAAGCATGAACACAGATAACTCAAGTGGGTAGATCAAGACAGTGAGCCATATTGTTTATTTCCTTTGGGACCTGGGGTAATTCTGAATATTAAATTTATCTAGAATTACAATTTATGGCCAGAGTGTATTGATTTTGTTGAAACAATTACTAGACCTTTGTGATCTGTTTGCGTTTATAAGCATTTGTGTCTATCATAAAGCTACCACTTCAGAGACTTAAAAACGGTTTAGGTCTCAAAATTAGTAACAAAATAGAGCAGTCCTATTCATAGGTCTGAGCCTAACTGCAAGGCCTCACCACATCACATGGCCTGTGTCCAAAGAAGGAGGCTTATGGCTGGCCTAGGCCAAAAATCAGGGGAAAAAAGGTGCAGATATCAGAAGAGGATAGGGGAAAAAACATGAAAAAAACAAAACAAACTAAATTTCTAAAATATTTAAAGAAGAAGATTCTGTTGCCACTCAGGTGACTATTTTTCCTGCTTCATATAAAATTTAGTTTTAATGTAATGTAACATTTTGAAAGGTTTTTGGCATTAGGGAATATTCCTTTATGATAATTTATACAACTTATTTTTTCTAATCTTATGTTTATAATTTCTGTCACTATGTTTTTGTTTTATTGTAACAACATTCAGTTTATCTGCAGACACCACCAGTTTCTGGAGATGCCTGGTTATTGGAGGTGATCCCTGCAAGTTGCACCACGTGATGCTTTATATGTCGGAGCAGCAGGCGAATACACATCCAAGACTGTTGTGGATTATTTTTAAGTATGTTTGACTCGTCTTAATGATTTACAATTTAGAAGTATAGCAAAAAAGTGCGTGTAAAGGTTTGCCTAGCATTCTGATTTTGGTCCCTGATTTTCTTGAACTTCTGGTTTTGACTTTTATTTTGTTCTTGATTCGCATCCTGATTCAACTTTGGCCAGCTACTTTTTGTAGAAGGTAAGTTTCGTTTTATAAAAGCAGGTGAACTTTGCCTATATTTTGGTCCAGCTAAATTGTCACTTTCTTGGTCTGGCATCTAATAGGAAGAATTTTTTTCCTGTGTGGTAGAACAGTTTCAATAAGATTGCAAAACAAACATAGGTACGAAATAAGGAGCAAAAATAGGTTAGCCCAAAATGCCACACAAACAAGATGCCTTGAGAGTTCACAAGCACATAAGTTTCAAACAGTTTCAAAAATGATGGGGAAAATATTGACTAGTAACACAAAGGGCTGTGTACAATCTTTAGAAAAGATTTAGAAAATATAAGATTTATTCTTAACAAAAATGCTCTCAAATGACATGAAGCTCCACGGAGCCAAACAAGACAAAAATGCAACTCGAGGTAAACAACATTCCAGTACAGCAATCCAAGACAAGTTAAAAAAAAAAAAACAGAGCAAAAAGTCAAAATTCCAGAACACAATAAGCATACGTAGAAACAAACAAACAAACAAACAAAGCACCATCCAGCGCATTCAAATGAACCTCCAGGGATCATGGGAAACCCTCACCTTTACAGGGCTGAGAGCAGTCTCTGGCAGTGATGATGGACAGGTGGTCCCACCTCTTGTGGAACCTCCCACAAAACACATGAAACATATCGAAACATATATATATATATACTAGGCTGACCCGCCTTTTAAGGCAACCGACTTTTAAGTTGACCACTTCTTAAGGCAATTCAATATGTAGATCAATTTGATATATTATACAAACTCATCAATTTGGTTATATTGCATTTATGCGGTATTACTTTAATACTTGTAGTTTCTGTTATTTTTGTGATGAAATTTAAACTTTTTTTCTATATTGAGGTCGCCCTTTTGAACCCCCCTGATATTTACTACGCGGTGAGGCATTTGTACTCCATCAACATTAATTATTTCCAGAGACGTAATTTTGTCTATTTTTCCAGCACATCGCGCACAAAAGCAAGGGAATGGTGGGAGCACCAGAACTCTGCTCACATCATGTCACTTCGTACCGCAAGCTGCAAGTAGTAAGTCTGTGATAAGCGGAATACCGCTACGCTTTCCACTCACGGGACGGAAGGACAATCCCGAACGCTTTTATATAGTAAGAAAGAAGAAGAAGATATCGCACAGTCTGGAGTAGAAAATCATCTTTTACCTGGAAAAACGAAACTACAAATCCCATCGTGCATTGCAAAATGGACAGGGCTTGTGTGAAACTCCGCGCCTGCGTAGCACTCACGGGACGGAAGGACAATCCCGACCGCTTTTATATAGAAGGATATACTGTATATACACAGAAACTAAGTACATAACAATATTAACATAAAAGAATCAGCATTAAACAAAACCAACATTAAACAAAAATTTGAACTCTAGGCAGGGTAGAAACCTGGATGAAACATAACAGTTCCTTAATTCAATAGCCAAATTTAAAACCAGAGAACCCAAAGCAAATCACAGCGGATGACAAATTGAAATAGTCAGGGACAAACCTCAATGCCAAAGCACTCGTACTACTGGCTGCTTCTCCTTAAATAGCAGGGGGGCGGTTCCCCAGCCACAACATTAGTTGGCCCCGCCCCTGTGGGCTTAACCTATAAAACACAAGGAACAATTTAAAGGACAAAGTACCACAAGACAAATATCAGTCATGATAATTATAAGATAAATAAACCCCTTGCATACATACGAGTTTCAGCAAATCTTTAACTTAGGTAAAGTGAATTAATTATGAGAACTATTACCGCCAGTGATACACCAACAAATTCTTGCCACCTTTACTTTAAGCTTTATTCATTTTAAACTGGTCAGAAACATGAAGATGCTTCAGTGTAAACACAGACCACCAGAGCTTGCTGCAAATATATCTCACCTTTCTGTCTGCCATTCACCCACTGCTGTAATCTCCAGGTTGAGATTGCTCTTCACCTTTTCCTGGATTCCTTGATTACATAAAAATGCTTGAACTTTTTACTTTTCCTGTATATAAACAAGTGACTGCTTTAAAAATGAACTTACATTCTTGTTTGTTTCAAGTCTGCCATGGCCCCATAATAGTGATTTATCCCAAAATTTTAAATGTGCACTCCATTAACAAAACCTGCAGATGGGAAGGAACAAGAACAAAATCAAACTTCATTTTTAAAAGGACACTTCAAAACGCTGAGGCAATTTACCGAAATGTTTCCTTGGAAGACAAGTTGTTTATAGTGCACTCATCTGAAGGATTTTGGTTTAGTTTGAACATTATGATTTTTATTTCTTTCTTTGTCATATTTTTTATTTATTTCCTTTTAAAACCAGAATATTGTGTTCCTTTGTCAGTGTTTCATGCAAGTTAAATAAGTATACTTTTCCAGCAAATCATCAATTTACAATAACATTTTTTTGGAGTTTGTTGGCCAGTCTGTATTTGATTTTTTTTATTTATCTAGAATTATAATTCTATTTAATAATAGACTGACAAGAATTCAGTCCTAACATGTGTTACACATTAAATAACATTAAGTAAAACTTTTATTAGTAGCCAAAGTAAAGCTTTTAGCACTTGTGTGTCCTTTAAAATGTACATTCTTCAAATATTTATTATGTTAAGTTCTTATTTTAAGGTAATGAGCTATACAAATCCAATTAAATGCAAAAATAATTAAAAGTATATAAAATATTAGACAGGATTTTGAAAAATATGGTGCACTCATCAGCAAGTGTCACATAATCAACAGTTGGCTTTTTGCCCTGAGGACAACATACAAATATGTATTAAAAGAATTAATTAGCACTGTCAATAAGTTCAGTTTTTTAGTATAAAATTACAATCAGACTGGCAAAACAAAATGAACTATCCATTTTGGCCGTTTCTAGTACAATAGTCATGGTCAATAAATGGAGATAAAAAAACAAAATCAGATAAATATAAATAAATTCAACAATATAAATGCTAACAAATATGCAGAAAACCAACATAAAGAAATGTGAGATTATGTAAACTCTCCAAGTAGACTGTATTAGTGAAAAAACAACACTACCACTCCCTACAGAATTTGTTCACATTTCATTGCAAAAATTTAAATATATAGGAGTAGGAAAAAAAGCGGTATTTAATAAAAACAATCTGAACACTAATGAAGCATTTATCTGATATTGCAAAAATGCAGCAAACCACACCAATATTGCATTAGAGGCACCGTTTAGGAACATTACAATCCTTCACTGAGATTACTGGCACTCGTGAAGGGTAACAAGTCGTTTTTCATATGGTATCAGTAACGGCCCAGTTTACTGTGAGCTGCTAATGATCTGACCCAGCTTTACCTAAGGGACACAGCACGATTACTCCTACAACGGCATCATATTGACTCTATCAGAGAAGCTGAAGGAAAAGATATGCCAAAAATATGTAACTGATGGCGGGTTAGAGGTCACTACAGGCTAACATTCAACACTGGAAATATTGTTGTCTGAAAGTCGGCCCAGCCGCCCTTGAACTTTTTCAAGCTTTATGGTCATGTTGCAGTATGGACTCAGTCTCAGTCATTTTAGATTGGATTTGTTTAATTATTTATCAGCACAAAAAACTTTAAGGTCAAAGTAAAAATACAAATTTTACAAATCCCTCCAAATTTGTTGTACAATGAGAAAGAAATAAAATGTCATCTTTGCTCATTAAGGCTTGGAGGGCCAGACAAACCATAAAACGATAATTCAATGTTTAAGACTCACAGTTGTACTGCTACATATTTACATCACATCCCCTGCCAAATATCGAAAACTATTTTCAAAATAAAGTTACAACATGAAGTAATTCTTATTTGTATTGGCACATTTAAAACTTCAAAATTATAAAAGAGTACACAAATACTGCTAACTATATTTAAATTTGCTTGTCTACTTATTTTAACTGTGGCAAAGCAAGTACTTTAATCTTTTTAACAAGTTAGAAAATGTAGTAATGGAGGAACATTTGGGGATTTAATGAACTCGCTTTTTCAATTATTTATTTGCGTCATCAAAGGGAGAACTATTACTATTTTGTCATGGGGTGTGTGTGACGTGGGATACGCCGCTGTTTGAACAGGCAGGTGCCTGCCACCTAAACACTAGCGTTTCAATCTCTTGCGCTGACTACTGAGGATCTGTGTTGCTGACAAGAGCAGTTATCAGACATGTCAACAAATGTACAAGTTGAAACGACTTCTCTCAAGACAAACCTGAAACAGTAAAATAATCAATAATTGAAATTGAACGGAATGTTTCCCCATCTGTTTTGAGAACAGGTGACGTACAAGACAGAGATCTGCTCAGCAGGACAGATTGTGGTATTCATTGACCCATCCATTTTCTAAACCTGATTACCAGCGCAGGGATGTGCAGAGGCCAGAACCTATCCCAGTAAGCAGGAGGTGCAATCCCTAGACAAGGTGTCTGCCCATCACCAGGTGAACACGCTCATAAATGGGCCAATTTAGAATCATCAAGTCAACTAACTTGTGTGTCTTTGAACCGTGAGTGGAAATTAAAGTACATTCCTTAAAGGGAGGACCCGAGACATGACTATGCCAACACTGCATCATCCTGTCATGTTTTTAGTCATTATTTACGTATTTACATTACTTGTGGCATTAAAAAATGTTAGGATAAAATATTCGTTACTTGAGACTTATTTAACATAGTTGGTATTATTGAATTGCTGTTTGCTACTTGAACGTTCTAGCTGTTAAATGGCACCATTTTAATTTTAAACGCTTTACATTTCTCAGCACTTCAGTTTTACCACACTGCGAGCATCACAATGGAGCATGCGCATTTCAAAGCTACATGTCAGTAACTTATATTGGCATTCATTTCTCTGATTTTTCCTGATCGGTTCAAATGCAGCTCCGTGATTCAGTAGCTGCCCAGGACAGCCAATTGGATTGCAGGTTTTTGTCACCTGGTTTACTTGACTTGAGTCAGATACTCCTCCCCCAACCCTAGTCTTAACCATAGTATAATCTGAGCATAACCAGGTGTTCTCACTATATCACTTATAATATAAAGCGACAGTCTCCAAAAGTGCAGTGGCGCTCTGGAAGTCCACAGCTAGAGTCTGCTGGATTTTTCAAGTATAGCATTGTGTGTAATGTATTGTCATTTTGTAAAATTTTGTCAATTTCTGGAATGTTATTAAAGTGTCAGCCAGTGCTACAATGTTTGTTAAATGTCTCTTAAGTATGCATTGTGCAGTTTAGTTAGAAAGGACAGGCGCTTTTTAGCTTGCTGGACGGAGTTTTGAAAATGCTAAGGTATTTACCGAATTGTGCATGATAAGCGAAACAGTCGAGTTTTGTTTTGCATTCTGTTTCACCATCAGAAAACAGAATAAAAATATGTATTTGGGTCAAACAGAAGCCATTAAAAATTATATTGTATTGATTTTAATGCCTATATTGTATGATCTAAAACTAAAATCATTTTCATATTTTGTGTGCTGTTCTAAGAATGTACTGTTCTGAAACCTGCATTACAATATATGTTGTATGTGGATAAATGGTATGGACTCAGGCTTTGTAAGGGTATATGTGAGGCTGGGGTTGGCTGGGGCAATTGGTAACAATGGCATCAACAATAGGCTTTTCTGAATCTCCACAATGTTAGTTTATTGATTCATTTCAGCTTGTTTGGCTTAATTCACAAGTGTATTAACATTTTTTGTGATCGATTATTTATTGAGATTAAGATATGACACATAGCAATATGAAAACTATATAATTACAGATAAGTAAGTGAAAGGGAAAGTTACAAATCAAATATAAAAAAGTAATAATATTAAAGATGCTAGATATTAGAGAGGTCATAACCACCCCCCCAACCCCATAAATGAGATGCCCAACAAGTGCGTTAACTGCTGTGGTGCTTAAAACATAAGTGTACAGAACTTATACACTTACTGTACAGTCAAAGACTCTGTTAATGTTAAACTGTCTATCTTCATAGCATTTTCAAGTTTGTTTTTTTTTTTTGATAGCATAAGTATCAGGGAAATCACTAACTTAAATAAATGTCTCCACCATCTTGGACGTCCTTTATTACAACAAGCCTATGGGAGCCTGCCATGTGCACTCATCAGTTCAGCATGATAAGACTGGAGAGTATAACAAAGCAACAATCTTAAATAAGTTCAGTTCATTTGCATAACAAACTTCATCATCATCATCAGTTAAGCACATTAATTTGCATCAATCAGCATACAGATAAATGGTACAGTCTTTTGTTTATCTAAAGCTTCCTATAATAGCTCAACAGATGAAGTTTTCAGCACATGTCAATATCTAAAGGGGTACTTCTTATATGTAAATTCTAATTGAGAACAAAATAAAAATATTAATCGTCATTATGTCATCATTCTCTCTGTAATATGCTGGCTACAAATAGTGCAGATACAAATAGTACAGAATGTCTTAGTTAAAAAGGTGGGCACATTCACAGCAAGTTCACTCAGAAATAATAAAACAGACAAGGATACATTTTATTACGCAGAAACACATTTACATCACCTGTACTGTATTTAAGCTCAGCCCCTTAGCACTACAACTTTCATTAGAAAAAAGTTTATGATGGAATGAGAAGAAAGGGGTTTGTTAAAAGTCTGATTATAAGAGTGAAATTCAGTGCCAGATGTGGCATAAGATAAACAAACTGCAGTTCAGGGCCTCACAATCTGTGGGGGTCTCAGAATATTTCAGAGGTTTTGTGTTTTAAAATTGTATGTGGCTTTTTTGTGTACTTTAGTTTTAAATACGTAATCAGTAAATGCATTCTTTTTTTACTTTAAATAACTTGCTATTTTTAACAAGAGGCCTCCAAGCTTTATATAGTTTAGGACTTACCCAAGTTTAATTCCAGCACTGGTGAAATCATGTCAGATAAACAGACGCAGGTATAAATGACGAGACCACAAGACATGCTTCTCAATTATAGTAATTTCTACTTTTGCCTTCCAATTTCAAAACATTTGGAGAACCAAATTCTGTAGTCCTGTGTACAGTGTATTCAGGTTGAAATTTAGTTCAAATAATTTATGACAAAAGTGAGTTAAACAGAGTAATTCCTATTTCATATGCAAATTATTTCAAGTGCAGGAAACATCCCAAAATCTAGATAAAAAGAATTTCTAAGAATTGGTGTGTGAGGTGTTCTTTCACTTGTAACACTGGGTCTGTTACTGACTTGTAAAGCTTTACATTCAATATTTGACATGCCATTGGTTTTTCGTGTCTGCTAAAATGCAGTATAGGAAGTTCACTCTGTGTTCCTCATCCACTGTAAAGACAGTGATGAAGAAACAACATACATTTGAACAATTTCTATATTTTCAGACGTTCTACATGTAGATCAGACTGGATAGCCTTGCTTTGCGATGCTGCTTGTCAGGTTGTGTTCCTGTTAAAAGACATTAGTACACAAATGTGTGTTCATTCTCTATTGAGTTTCTTAATGAGAACTTTCCTAATTTTGGTCAACATACAATAATTCTTTAATATTACAGTATGTGCCACTGTAAATGATGTAATTAGTAGAACATGATTCCCTTTCTTTCAAACCAGCCTTTGTTATTCATTCATTCTGTATCACTATAGAAATCTTTACATCTAGTTTAATTCCAAGAATTTCAAGCAAATAAAGAGGAAGAAAGCATTCTCTCACCTAACAAGTTTAAACACCAAGATGGTATTTTTACAGGAGACACACTTATTAAGCAAGGATCAGTTTCAGTTGCAAAGAGATTGGACTGGCCAAATATTCCACTCCAGCTATACAAAGAAAATTACAGTTGTGGGAATTCTTATACATAGAACAATTTCATTTGTAACATCATATGTAATATCTTATTATGAAGGGTGATATGTGATCATCATGGGTAATTTATTTAACTGTAAAGTGATTTTGATAAATATCTACGCACCCATTCCTAATGTGAACACTCATAAAATTATAATGGCCGGTGACTTTAATTGTGTTTTAAATCCAGATCTAGATAGGTCGCCTGCCACTGGGGCGAAAAAATCTAACACTGCAAAAACAATTACACAGTTTGTAACTGATCACAACTTATCAGACCCTTGGAAATTTCTAAATCCAAACTCGAGAGCATATTACTTCTTCTCACCAGTACATTATTGTTTCTGAAAAATTGATTACAGTAATCCCTCCTCGATCGCAGGGGTTATGTTCCAGACCCACCCGCGATAGGTGAAAATCCGCGAAGTAGAAACCATATGTTTGTGTAGTTATTTTTATATATTTTAAGCCCTTATAAACTCTCCCACACTGTTAACATTATTAGAGCCCTCTAGACATGAAATAACACCCTTTAGTCAAACGTTTAAACTGTGCTTCATTACAAGACAGAGATGACAGTTCTTTCTCACAATTAAAAGAATGCAAACATATCTTAAATTCAAAGGAGCGTCGTCAGGAGCAGAGAATGTCAGAGAGAGCGCTCGCTAAGAAAAGCAAACAATCAAAAAATCAATACGTGCTTTTAAGTATGCCGAAGCACCGCGATAAAGTGGCATTTTGTAGAGGAGTGTCCGTATCATCTAGGCAAACAGCCTCTGTGCAAACAGCCCCTCTGCTCACAACCCCTCCGTCAGGCGCAGAGAATGTCAGAGAGAGTGAGAGAGAACGAGAAAAGCAAACAATTAACCACCGCACGGGGAGCATATCGTATATAATTGAGGAGTTTTATTTAATTTGTAATACATGCTCTGATTGGGTAGCTTCTAAGCCATCCGCCAATAGCGTCCCTTTTATGAAATCAACTGGGCAAACAAACTGAGGAAGTGTGTACCATAAATTAAAAGACCCATTGTCCGCAGAAATCCGCGAACCAGCGAAAAATCCGTGATATACGTATATTTAGATATGCTTACATTTAAAATCCGCAATGGAGTGAAGCTGCGAAAGTCGAAGCACGATATAGCGAGGGATTACTGTATTTCTTTATAGATAACAATATTTTGCTCACAATCAAATCTTGCAAGTACAATGCTATTGTTATCTCTGTTATCCTTTGATCTTGGAGCTCAAATCATTATGCTCCATATACTCATCTCGCAGTTGGAGTCTTAACACACTTTTATTAGCTGACGAGAACTGTATAGAGTTTATATCCAAGCAAATTGATATTTTTCTAGATGAAACACATCCTCAGAGGTCTCTGCAGGAATACAATGAGAAACTTTGAACACATTTTTAAGAGGACAGATTATTTCATAACTCTCCCACAAAATTAATATCAGAAACCAAGAGAGCATCAGAGTTAATCAGTGAAATTACCAATAGATCAGGAACATACCAGGTTTCCAAATGACACACTTTATAGGAAAAGAAAGGCGTTGAATTCAGAACTCAACCTCTTGACAACCAAAAGAACAACTCATTTGTAAATCATGACAACATTACTATGACCATGGAGAGAAGGCTAATAAGATCTTAGTTCAACAAATCCACAAGTAGGAAGCTTGCAATACAATAACTGATTACCAACACAGACAGAGACAAAATCATTGACCATAAAAATATCCATCCATCCATCCCACTATATCTTTATATCATATCCCATCCCAGCCAACACAGGGTGCAAGGCAGGAAAGAAACCTTGGGCAGGGCGCACACACACACACACAAACACCCAGAACGCACTAGGGCCAATTTAGAATTGCCAATGAACCTAACCTGCATGTCTTTGGAGTGTGGAAGGAAACCGGAGTACCTGGAGGAAACCCATGCAAACACAGGGAGAACATGCAATCTCCACTCAGGGACCCGTGAAGCGAACCTGGGTCTCCTAATCACCACTGCGCCACCGTGCCACCCCATAAAAATATAATGCATACATTTAGAGATTGCTATACGTCCTTATATTCTACTCAGTTTAAAGAAGACGAGAAACAATTCACAACTAGATACTCTAAGTACAGAGGAACTGGATAAACCCTTGACACTCTCAGAATTAATAAATGCTATCAACTCACTTAAGAGTGGAAAAGCAGCATGCCCTTATGGCTACCCTGCTGAATTTTATAAAACAATTTCAGTTAAGTTAGTTCCCATTTTATTAACAACATTTACAGAAGCCAGAGACAATTAAATTCTCAAACTTTTTGCCAAACATTAATTACCATGTTCCCTAAGAAAAATAAGGACTTATTACAATGTGCATCATACAGACCAATCTCACTTCTGAATAATGATGTTAAGATACTCTCCAAAGTTCTAGATAGAATGTTTGAGAAAGTGCTTCCTTCGGTAATATCACAAGACCAAACCAGATTTATTAAAGGCATTTAATGTAATATATTAACCCACAAAGAGATCTTATTATCCCACTGAGATCTTATTATTTTTGGATGCAGAAAAAGCATTTGATAGGGTTGAATGGTTCCATCCATTCACTACATTGCACAAATTTGGGTTTGGCCCAAACATTTGTGCATGGATTAAACTACTGTATACCAGTCCAGAAGCTTCAGTTTGTATTCACAAAATGATTTCAGATTACTTCAAACTAGAACATAGTACTAGACAAGGATGCCCCTTGTCACCACTGGTATTTGTTGCAATTGCCGTTGAGTCATAGGCAGGTCACCTTCGAAATGCTTCTGAAATAAAAGGGATTATTAGAGAAGGATTTGAACAGAAAATTTCACTATGTGCAGATGATATGGTACTGTATATATCAGATCCACAAAACACTGTGCCTTCAGTCCTAACAGCACTAACAGAATTTCAAAAGATTGCAGGTCTCAGATTTAATTTGAATACAATTGTGGTCTTTCCAGTGAACTCTCTTGCACAGAATATTAGATTGGACACCTTCCCTTTTATCATCATCAATTTAAATACTTAGAAGTAAACATAAAACTCTTTTTCAACAAACGTTTTCTGTCTGCATGGAAAAAATTAAGCAAGACTTGCATAGATGGTCTGCCCTCCATCTCACTTTACCAGGGAGAATTAACACTGTCAAGGTGGATATCCTCCCTAAGCTTCTTTTTATGTTTCAAAGCATATAAATTATTTCAATTATTTCAAACCATATACATTAACAAATCATTTTTTAAGAAATTAGATCCAATTTTCCTCACTTCCCACCTACTTCTATTCTGGAAGTAATATTATCAGTCTTGATGACTCAGACAGCATTTCTATAATATATAAAAACATTTTAAAGTCCTTTCCTTTCGAAAATCCTAGAGTACAATGGGAAAAGGATCTCTTACTCAACATTTCAGAAAAGGAGTGGAAGGCAGCCATGCACAGAATTCTTTCTAGCTCCATATGCGCAAAGCCTACAATTATTCATTTACATTTTTTATCAAGTACATGTGTCATTTTTAAAATTGTTAAAAATGTTTCCAGGGCAAGATCCAACCTGTGAACATTGCAATCGAGCTCTAGCCTCATTGGGCCATATGTTTTGGGCATTCATCAAATTAACATCATTTTGGACCTTTCAGACAGCCTTGGTGTCACAATCACTTGTAATCCATTAACAGCTGTGTGCGGTGGGCTCACAGAGGGGCTTACAATAGAGAAGGACGGACAAACAAACTGTGATTGCCTTTACTACACTATTGGCATCTTGATCAAATGGAATAATCCTAGCTCACCTCTTTTAAGTCAGTGGGTAACTGATATTATATATTATTTGAAATTGGAAAAACTTCAAATTCTCAATTAGAGGATCTGTAAAAAACTTTTTTAAAACCTGACAGAACGTAATCAATAACATTTTTGAATAAGCATTTATACTGGGCAAAAGGATTCTCGCCCCTTTTTTCTACTCTTAAAGTTTTACTTTGGCTGTTAGCCTTCTTCTCATTGTCATGGGTGGAGATTGAATTGAATTTAGTTTTGTCAAGCTTGACTTGCTTATATGGAATGTTACTTGTTTGTAATAAATTCAATAAAATAGAAAGTAAGAGAATATCAAGCAAATTAATTCATTACAGTTTGTGAATATTTACCCAAGTATGATCATAAAATCCTCCATCCACATAAGACTCCCTTTCAAGCTTTTAGCAGGCTACAGTTCATCCTAGCAGCACTGGGGATACGGTGAGCCCTAGATAGAGAAATGTTTGCAAATTTTCATTTAAAGCTAGTAATGAAGTTTTCATTTACTTTTAAAGGTTTGACATCATTGTGTTATACTCTCTCATGCCGAAATAATTGAGTAAATTAAGCTGTTGACAACCTGGATCATGAAACTTTTCAGATAATTAATGTGAGCTATCCATGAAGACTGACAGACTTGAGGTCCAAAAAGGACAGTGTCCCTGTCTATGAAGCTTAAGCGCTTTTGCCTGTGGCTACAGTGAAATATCCTCTGTAAAATCTGAGATTAATTTTATCTTGAGTATGTTGAACAAAGGAGGGTGTGGGGGAGAAAACAATATTAGTTCCATGACTTGACGACCATCAAGTTTTTCATTGTCTTACCACATCACTTTAGGGCTTGGGGGTAAACCAAAGTCATACTAGGTGACGAGTGGCAACTGAGAAGTGAAACTTGGATGAAACACCAGCCTGTTTCTGGCTTTCCTTAAACAAAAATGAAAAACACTCCTACCAGGACACTAAGTGACTTTAGACTTATGCCAAGTTTATGAAACAATAGATTTTAGAAGTGACAATATGGCACACACAAATATCGTAAAAGATGCCCATTAAATAAAAATGAATAGAAACAAAATGAATGAATAGCATGGGAAAGGAAAGCTCAGTCTGTTATGTCATGTTAGTATTTTCTGTCTTGTAAAAAGTGTCGTGAAGGTATTATGGTATGAGATGTAATAGCTATATCTGTGTTCCCTTCTTTAACTGTTTGTATATTTTTTGATTCTACTTTTTTCCATTACAGTGTCAGAGCATAACGTGGCAGCATCAGACAAAAGTCTTGCACAGAACCGCAGTGTGTCACAGGGGTACTCATGTAGACTGCTTAGTGGTAACTGGTTAGCATATCTCTATTATGGGAGGATCGTGGAGTTACCAGCGAAACTCTCAAAAACACAGGAGGAGCTTGCAGTTTCCACACAGAGAGTGACCAAGCTGGGAATTGAGCGCAGATCTCTGGAGCTCTAAGTGAGTAGCACTGACCACTTCACTACAGCTATTCTGAAACATGTCATGATTAACCATAGTATACCATTCCATTTTCTAAGCCTGTTTAGGGTTATGGGGGACTGGACCCTATCCCAGCATGCATAGGGCACAAGACAGGAACAATCAGGGCACCACACTCCTACTGGTGGAAATTTAATGTCGCCAATCCACCTAACTTGCACACCATTTTAGCTTGTATACAATAAAGTAATGTAAACCTGTAATAAGCATTATTTTTATTGAATACACAGCAACAAACCTTAAAGCAATGAGAAAACAGCATAGAAAAGGAAGAAAGGTTCAGTTATGAAACTATTGTCAGCAACCTACCATCTTGCTGTGTCAAAGTACCATAGCAAATCATTAAATACAGCACCTCTTTAATGGCTGCCATGACTTTTTCTGTTATAAACTTCATTTACATAATCTTAGAGAGATGGAGGCAGTCAGCAGCCCACTACCGTGATGGTCATTTGTCAAGTCTGCTACACTCAGAGACTCAATCCAATGAGACCATGACTTGCTCCAACAAAATCAACCAGGATTTTGTTCTGTCTTTAGTCACAGGGGCGGGCTCTGTGCATATGAGATATGACAACCAATGAATGTGAAACGCATACAATGCAGCGACGAGGAATAAAGAATGAGGGTGTGGTGGACGTCACAGAAGAGAAGAGAAGCCTGTTCATCTAGCGTTCTCGCTGTCCACATTAGTTGCTGCATAATCGCAGTGTTGTTGTAAAAATTACCCTTCATTTTGTTTAAACTGTGTGTGTTTGTGTACAAGATATTTGATATTCCTCCATCATCCCTTGAAGGTTAAGCTAAATTTGAGAGAGAGCACAAGTATACAATCTACAATCTATATATATAATTCACTAAGGGCACACAAGACAGTGAGCGCAAGCAAGACAGAGAGCCACGCCCGCCAACTCACAGAGCCCCCCCGCCAACTCACAGAGCCCCGCCCGCCAACTCTAAGACCATGAGATACACTCGATAGAGCCCCGCCCGCCAACTGTAACCAAGGGCAAACAAGACAGAAAGCGCATGCAAGACAGAGAGCCCCGCCCACCAACTCTAAGCCCATGGGATACGCACGACAGAGCACCGCCCGCCATCTCTAATGCTCCTTCCGCGTCCACTGTCACTCTCGATCAAACAGCAATAATTAGCAAACAAACAAAGATAACTGGCAGTAACGGCGCAAAATTCACAATTGGTATGCCAGTTTGAAAAGATATGTTTTGAGGGTAGTTTCAAAATCTGTCATTGAATCGAGCTGATGTATATGAGAGAGAAGAGAATTCCCGACTTGAGGAGCACCAGGAGAGACGCTCGAGCTCCCATAGCACAGAGTTTGATGTGTGGTACAGAAAGTCGAGCTGCAGATGAGAATCAGAGTGAGCAAGACGAGTGTCAGTCTGGAGGAGATCAGTGAGGTTGTGGAGAGCTTTAAATGTTAAGAGCGGGATTTAGTATTGTATTCTGTAGTTAACAGGCAGCCAGTGAAGTTGAGAGAGAATTGGTGTAATATGTTCAGTGGATTTAGAACAACAGGTTATTATCCTGGCAGCAGAATTTTGAATAAATTGTAAGCGATGGATACGTTTTTGTGGGATAACAGATAGACTACCATTACAGTAATCTATACGTGAGGTGACTCGGGCATTAACCAATACTTTAGTACTGTGTTGCGTAAGAACAGGACGAATTCTAAAAATGTTTCAGAGATGGAAAAAAGCAGACTGAGAAATGTTACTTATACAGGAGGAATTATTTAATAATACTAATAATAATTATTATTATTTAATAATTGCCATTATTAGTGTATAAATAGATATAAATAATTGCATGTAAACGGTTCGGCAAAATCTGTTGTATGTAAATGATACTGTTTAAAATGTTATTGTTTTTTCATCAGAAAACCCGGTTTCCACGTCTGCCTGTATTAGTTTAAATGGCACTTTTACTACTCGCAATATGGCGGACGCGCTGACTTATCATGTTGAATGGGCAACACAGTGAATGCAGCATCTACCTATAAATGTCTATGTTTTCCATAGCCTGCTACAGGAAGGTACTCTCTCGACCATTGACATTGGTTTCGCTCCTTGCTATTTTCGTGATACTGCAACGGTGGTTTCCTAAGCTTTTGTTATACTGAATTCCTTTCTCACCGTTTTCCGTTCCTATTCTTACACCGCCGTATGCTACGACGGGCTTCGGCTAGTGTATTATATTATTATTTATTGTTGGTAATATATTATTGTCTGTTATTTTTATCAATTCAACTTTATCATAGGTATGTATGAGGTTTGCTAGTATCCTCAGTTTCAGGCTCCGTGGCAGGTCTTGGAATGTATCACCCACAGATACAGGGGGACCACTGTATGTCCAACCAACATGCAAACATGCTAAACAAGACTAAATAAAAGTACAGAAGTTAATTTTATTTGATAGTTCACCTTTTTCTTTTTCCCATACCTAATTTGTATGGAGGAATACTTTGGGCAAAATTAAATAAATACAACAATTAAATAAATGTATTTTTAAATATTTATATCATAACACTTGTAAGAGCCAGTCTTAAAAGCTAATGTTTGATGTTAAATTCATATGTTTGCTTAATTTCAATAACAGAATATCAGTTTCTTATAGCTGTACCTAGAATATGGTATAGACTTTTTTTACTCCCCGTAAGTTAATATGAGATGAAACTTTCTGAGCTATATCTGTAGAACAGAGTGCTAAGTAAGCCAGTTAGAACATAGTCCTACTGCTAGCATGGACTATTAGAAATGCTGCAAATAGGAAACGGCATACAGTTTTCTGATTGTTTTTAACATGCTTATGTGCTTAGCGTGCGCCAAGTGCAGTCGACTGTATGACCAAAGTTAGAGCCTTAAATAGAAAACTATTCTTCTTTTTTCTTTCTCTATTTTTGTGTGAAATTTTACTAAAACTTTTAAACAAAGATATTTTGTTTGTGGAATTATTTGAACACGCATCACACTGGTGCTTGAATCATCCTCTGAAGCAAACTAAAAGCTGCAGAACTTTGGTAATTTTGGATAAACTCATCTACAACACTTTTTCCTTGTTTTGAATGTTTCTTTTTGTTCAGATTTTAGGAAATTCAAATAACCTGTGATTACCACATATTTGGGCAGGAACATGCGGTCAGGGGAGGCATGGGAGGCTCACTGGTCTTTGCTATGTATTTCTTTTCTGTATGATTCCAATAATTTTGTTCATTTTTAAAGTCAAAATCACTGAATTTGCTTATTTCCTGTTCAAATACATGGGAGAAACGCAAGGTGCAGCAGTGAAGAGCCTCACCTCACCTCGGACTGCATTTTTCCTTACACATTCACAGGGTTGATGGCTGCAACTGGCACGTGCCTGTCACTGTCTCTCTTTATGTCGCCAATATAACGTTTGCAGACACGTTTATTATACACCCTGACTTTACACAGTTTGGCTAATATCTTTAATGAAAGTGTAGGACATATTTAGTCTCAAAGCCTCAGTGAAAAGGCACAAGGTGAGGCAGACAGTACCGTGCCGCGCCTAAGGGGGCGCATGTGAGCCCAACAGGTGCTTGTTGCTGCTGTTCTTCTTGGCGAAAATCTCCACTGAGGCCGAGAGACTTTTAAAACAAAAGGAAAATTAGGAGGACTTTTGCAAGAAAGTGATGGAGATTTTTGTGGAGAAGGATAGGCGCATGGGCTTAATTTACAAATAAGGTAAGACCAAAAACGGTTTTCAATTTTATAAAAGTGGGATCAGACTAAGAAAAAAACAATCCAGTATTTAAAAACTTAATTTTGACCTTAAATAAAATATTCTGTTGTTTTTTTTGTTATCCTTTTGTTGAACAGTCTGTATCAAAATTGATTAAAGCATCAAAATTAAAGGCTTTTAACAAATAAAGATTTCAATTAAGGTCAAAGTTAAAATCCTTTTTTTTTTCCATACTTTTATTTGTATTGAATGAGTATGAATTGTGAAATTGCAACAGCAAATTTAGAACACATGGAGGGTGAGGAGCAAATGCGTTCTCTCCGCTCTCACTCTCCACTATAAATGTAACATTCTTTCTTAGCCAAATATGTGCTTCACCTATATGTGCGCGTAAAGAGTGCTGATGAGATATGAACCATAACCAGTAGTCAATGTGCGCGCCGGCTGCCAACTGAATAGTGAATAAGAGACTCTTTTGGGTTCATATATTTCCAAATCTGACTCTGAAGGAGTCTGTGCTTCACAAGCCATGAACCTCACCGCACGTCACTGTATTTGGGGAGATTTTATGTGAAAAGTGTTTGTTCGTGAGTGTGCTAATTAGTAGGCGGGAGTCCCATACAAGGGAAATCTATGCTAGCTAACTCAAGCCATGAATTAGAATCAGAAATTGATGGATGGATTGATGCAATTCCCCTAATTATTCATTTATTTAATTCCACTAGAGTCCCTTTCGTTTTTATCTATTTTTCAGTTTTTTACTTTTGTAATTATCATTTTTCTTTTACTTTTTCAAAGGCTTTGATCACACATTTTCTATGAAAATATGGCACATAAATAAATGATGTTAATGAATTGCATTTTCTTATGACTTGCCTTTTTATTTAGTGCTCTATGCTGCACACTTATATACCATAAACATGTTTTAATTGAGCAATTAAAACATTAAATGTGTTAAACTTGTAATATTTAAATGACCAGATACTACAACCCATTATCTGATTTCTGATGGATTAATACAAAGTTCATGTCAGCACTGCCCTCTAGTGGCTAACATAAAGAAGTGTTGCTTCAATATTTCTCATTCCATTCTTAAGAATAAAGTACCAAGAATGATGCCACAATGCACTAAAAGAAACAAATCCTTAACTGTTGGTGTATTTGTGGAGTTTTCAAATAAAATAATCTTGAAATTAGCAAAATTCTATGTACCGCAAAAATACTTTCAAGTGATGGTATAATTGCACAGTGGATACGTTAAAATCAGCAGATTACAGGATCAAAGTGGCCGAGTCCTTCAGCTTTAAACCCCAAGGCTACCGGTTCATTTCCTAGCTGTGACTCCTTGTCTGAGGGAATCACTTCACGTACTAATGTCAAAAAAAATTAAAACGGCAGTGAGTTCTGATCCTGTAAGCTGCCTTTGATAAAGGAGTTAGCCAAATACAGTATATTATAATAGTGTGCTTTAGACTGGAAGGTGCTATATAAAACAAAATCTTATTTAATTTGTGCTCATGCTCTATTGATCCAAAACTTCAGGATTTAATTTTGTTATGTAGTCTGTTATTATAAAGAAATCTTTTTACATCAGAACATCTTTAAAACCAAGGATAAAATGAATCCCTAACATATACAAGTAGTCAAAAGTTTAAGTACACATAGAAATGTTCATGTCTGTAACAGAAACTGATCCCTTTTTTACCAAGATGCCATTAGATTTAAAAATACAACTAAGTCATTATTAGTGTTCCTAATGGCTATCACTGCTTGTGTACAGAGATTTTCTAATAACCAGTTAACATTTATATATTTAACACAACCAGAATTGTTAATGCTTCTGATAGAAACTGATACCATTAAAACGATTTAAAAATACAACCAAGAAATTACTGGAGCTTTGGTAATAACCAATTAACATTTTCACATGACTAATTAAGGATAGACTAAGGGAGTTTACCACTAGGCAGTCACTTAGGGAATGGCTAATGAAAATTGGGCTTTGAAGTAAATAATAAACGAAGAAGCGGTCATCTCAAGCAGTAATGGCCATTAGAAACACTAGCTGTGCTGACTAGAGAAAGTCAGTTCAAGTTTTTAAAGAGAAAAGAAAACTAGAAAACAGGAACACAATCAACAGAGCTCAGAACGCTAACCAGAAATCATCATCATAAAGGAATATGTCAGAGGTCAAGGACCAAAAGAAACATGCAGATCGCATGCAAGAAGTAGTAGTTATTATTCAATCTCAAATACTGCATGACCGTTATACCAGCACACCGGTGAAGTCATCTCTGTGCTGCCCCAAAGCATTATAGGATTGTTTCTCTAGAAACAGGCGACATGAGCACTCCAAAACAGCACCGTTGATTGACCAAGAAAGACTGACTCTAAAAAATGATAAACTTTTAAGTAAGGTTTCCAATAAAGAAACGAATGGCAGAAATTAATTCTCTGTGTTCAAATTCCCCTAAAAGTATTATAACAAAATTTACAAACACAGAGAGAATTCAGGAATAGAGAATCCAGTAACGTCCTGACTGTATTTTTAAGTCAATTTTGTGGTATTTTTATTAAAAAAGATATCAATTTCTACCAAAAACATGAACATTTCTGAGTGTGTCCAAACATTTGACTAATCGTGTACCCGTGAACATTGATGAAGCTTGTCTAAACTTTTCATGAGCTCCATTAGCCTTAAGCATGCAGGAAGAATTCATTCCAAGGGTGGGCATGTGGAGTTTTTCAAAGGTGTAACCCACTGGGCACGGAGGTGGCGGTGTGAAATGTGGGGCGGGGATAAGGGTGGGGTTATTATGGGAAATCACTTGACCGCAGGCAGCACTGGGTGGAATTTTTTATCTTAATAACATCTAAGCGTAAGTGTTAACACTTAGCTTTGCTGGTAGGAAGTTCCTTTTTTTACATCCATTATCACAGATCATTGAAATCAGTGAATTACAGGAAAAAGAAAACAGGCTTAGGATCTAAAAATACAAACACGCCTTAGAATGAGGTTTCTCTGTTATGCAACTGCAGTAATTGCAAGTGAGAATTACGTTCCGTTATGTAAACCATGAGCCACTAATTCTTTCAGGTATGTTAAACGTGGCCGTACATTTACTGGCTACAAAACAAGGCACTTGGAGTGAGAGAAGACTGAGCTCATTTTTAGGTGGCTGCTATCTAAAATGACAGATATTTCAGTGGGAAAGACTTTGGAATGAGTGCAACCACAAGCTTCGGCTCATCTGATTACAGTGATTTCTGTTGACCTCGAAAAAGACTGCACTGCTGGCAGCTACCATGAACTAATCTCGTGTTGCTAAGTGAGTAATTGAAAGTGAGGGCTTATATATTTTTGTAATGAGCTGACAGCATATTTCCACTCCCTGCCCAAAAGGTTACTCTAATCAACATGGTCACGCTGTTTCTCTCAGAATGACAAGTTTACAAGTAACAAAATGACAAAACCTCAAAATATGCAGACCTACCAGATGCTGAAGTGAGAAACGGGTCTGTATATATTCTATCTGAGGAGGGGGGCTTGACACAGGGGGCACCTCAGTGATTCTTTATCATTCTTAACACATATCTTGAAACGCTGAAAACAACTGTTTGGTACATTTTGCATTCCCATGAAAGTGACAATACTAAATGCAACATTCAAATCAGAGCAGTAAAATTAAAGAATATGATCAGAGAAATCAGACGCACATTTCTTAACTGCCTTGATTATGTCTTTTCTTGGAAGACTGAAGTTAAATGAAAAAATCTTCAATTCACTCCATAATTTCTACTTCTGTACTTCTTGTTTGACACTACAGCATATCACATTACATTGATTACGGCTCACAATTTACACAGCTTAAGTAGTCGTAACAATTCTAGTCACCCCAGGCATTCATGTTGGAACTACATCTCCAATAGTGTTCTGAACGTGATATTAGTCAAACGCACTGTTTCCAAATTTGCCTTTACGGCGGTTCTCAAATGCTGTTTCATTGGCCTTGGAACTTTGATTGGACCAAGCTTTATCAAAGAAGATCAATATACAAGAATAACAAGCCATAAAAAGACGTCCTGCCATCTGTGGAAAGAAGGCTGTTATATTGAATGACACTTATGGCTGCAAGCATAAAAGAAACTTAAGAAAATGTATAACTTGTAGGTTTCCATGCTGCTTTGTACACATGTAACTTGTATGCTAAAATGGCTTGTTGTAAACATTCTTGTTTGCTTACGTAACTCCTTAGTAATATAAGCTGAAAATACTTCTGTATATACAATATTTTGAGTAGACACTCTGTCTTTATTAGAAAATTAGCTTTTTTTGCTTCTCTGTAACTTTAACTTTTGCCTTTGACTTTTCTCTACTCCAAACAACATACACTTGGCCATGTGTAAAAACTGGCAACTATAAATAAATTGCAAACATATCTAAAGTTTGTTGAGCAATGGAGATGAAAGAAATGGCTATCATGCATGTTTGGAGCCTTGCCACAAAGGAATTTTTGTAACTACCTCCACGACTTCAGCTCCTGTGATGGGTGAGTCCCCCTCCAAGTCCTCTGGCTCTGCTCTCCTTCAAGTGAGGTCAGCGGCACATCGGCGAAGCACTGCATCTCCCTCCCGAGTTACCTGACAGTTTGCCAGAATCGATTCGAGGCCATTCGAAAGTCATTTTCCATGGCCTCACCGAATTCTTCCCCACAGCTGAGTTTTTGCTTCCACAACTGCCATTACCAAGCTCCACTTGGCCGGTCGGTACCTGTCAACTGCCTCTGGAGTCTCACAAGCTGGCAAAGCTCAAATTGCATCTTTCTTTAGTCTGACAGCTCCCTTTAACACTGGTGACTACCACCGGGTTAGGGGAATTACTGCACATACACATACAAGTGACATTACGTCCTCAGCTGGTAATGGAGGATAGGAACATAGTCCATTTAGGTTCAATTTTCCAAGACCAATGTTGTTTCTTGTCCTAGCGTGTATATAAACACAGGGAACTCCAGTTTCCGTTGTAGTAATTCTTTCGAGTAAATAATTCTTCACACGAACAAAAACAAAGTTTTGGGGACCGTCCCCGTATATTGTCGTGCAGACAATGATGAAAAAAAGTGATTCAGAGTTTTTGGAAGTACAATGAAAGTTTCACTTGGAACAAAATGGCAGTTTTATAGCAAGAATGAATCATATGACAGGAAATGGTTGGCAGGAAGTGACATTGCAGCAGGAACCGGAAACAGCGTCGTCATGATGGGCCGGAAGTGAGGTGATTTGTGGGAGCCGGAAAACACATCATCGGGGTTGGCGGGAAGTGACGTCATGGCGGCCATTTTGGAAACCGGAAGTTGTGGAATTACTTCTCTTCAGGATTTCTGTTGATGAAAAGAAGTGCAGGTAAGTACCACGTGATGACCTGCTATCTCGTGATATTTCACTCACCTTTAGGCTCTTTGGCTGCCTCCTAATCGCACATGTGTGACACTGTATTACATCTCACCTGAAGAAGGGGCCTGAGTTTCCTCGAAAGCTTGCAGATTGTAATCTTTTTAGTTAGCCAATAAAAGGGGTCATTTTGCTTGACTTTTCACTACATTCATAATGGCTAACACAGTACAACACCCTAGTACCAAAGACTCTCTTGAAATACAAGATAAATTTTGATCTGAGAATTCGGCTGCAGTCATCTTTTGAGGTTTTCTAGGCATTCAGTTAATTTATTTTTGATAGTCTTTATTTATTCTCTTAGCAGCTTCTTAATAGGGTTGAGTAAGGGTAGATGGGACACCACTGGGGTTATCTGTGTTATTTCTATTATTACTTTAGTATTAGTTAATTTTTTTCCTTGTTATATTTAATAAACTAAAATAAAAATTTACTTACAAAAATATATATGTATTTACAGAATATACAGGTATATATGGTATAGGTTAGTATGAATGTGTATTAAGCATTTAACTGTAAAGCAGAAAGAATAATAAATAATTATACAATAAGAACACTTTCATGGAAACAGTAGAACTACTTAAAGGTTCCAGATGACTTTTTAACCTCCATAGCATTAACTCCATATGCAACTTGGGCTCAGAATTCCAATGCAATTACAGTTAACCACGAGTCAGACTCGGAGTAATGTGTAGTCATCCACTTTACATTTTCAAGCCTGTGAAATGCTCTGGACAGTATTCTGCTGCCATCTAGTGGCTGAAATAACATCTTGCTCTCAAAAATCATGAATATTTCTATGCGTTCTGCTTCTTTACGGTAACTCAACAAGTGCAACAGAGCCTCCACCTAAAAACACAATGGCAAACAAAAAATCATTCGAGACAGTTTTACAACAAACTGAAATGGAAATGTTGATCGAATCGAGCGATAGTGAATTGGTCATCAGACGTTAGCACAGAATGTGAAACTGATGTGTGATAGAGCACTGTACAACAAAACTGTTGTGATATGCCTGATGTTTGATAAAAAGAAAAAATAATTCCAATTTTGTGAAAGAACAAGGAAGACATTAGCCTCTTAAGCACTATTCATAATGCGGTAACTGTCAATGTTCATGTCAGGGGTGGTAGCCTGCAATAACACAAGAGACATGTTGATCATGGGGATCAGGCAATGGCATTCTGTTCTCTCATGTACAAGCAATAGAAAAAATATAAGAAATGTGTGCAAGGAACTCAGTACTGCTCTTCGGATTGCAACATCAGGCCATGCATTGGTGACTGTTTCAAAATGTATAAGACAAAGGACGTGCACTAAATCTGCATCAGTACAGCAGTGGACACTAAACATTCCTTCTCTACTGTATTTATTTTGGTATTTACATGTTTCTGTTACACATCATTACATTTTTGTTGTCGTAAATATAACACTAAAGACATTAATAGTTTGATGAGACAGTGACAGAGTAGCTTGCACCCCAGATCCATTGTCCTTTGTACAAATTTCATACCCAAATGTGTGGCATTTTTCTCACATCTGTGCAAGTTTGAGCTCCCTCCTCTCCTAAGATATGCATGTAGGTTAATCTGCAAATACAAATTGACCTTTGGGCCCTGCGGTGGGCTGGCGTCCTGCCCGGGGTTTGTTTCCTGCCTTGCGCCCTGTGTTGGCTGGGATTGGCTCCAGCAGAGCCCCGTGACCCTGTAGTTGGGATATAGCGGGTTGGATAATGGATGGAAACTGACCTTTGGGCTTGTGAGTGTGTGAGTAGACTCACCAGTGAACTGCCACCTAGTCCTGCTTTTCACATACCATCCAGCAACACTGACTTATTGTAGATTAAGTAGGTTAAAAATGCTATGTTATGTTATGTTTGATAGCTGAGCTGTCATCTATTACGTAATTATCAAAGATCAGATATTCATTGCATTTAAAATAAGCTGTACTCTTCTGTATGTTTTCTTCAATTCAGAAAACTTTGGGTTTATATTGACCTTACCTTTTAAACTGCTGTATAGAAACTGTACTTCAGCTAAACACAGTTGTTAATTTGGTTTATCAAAATATAAATATGTTTTTAGATGCCAGCAAGACTTGCAAAAAATACATTTTGAATAGTTTTTTTTTTTTTCTTTTTTTTTCTCTTTAAACTGCCAATTTACAAGTCCAAGAACACATAATCAGAATAATCAAAAAGGCCTGTTTAATGTGGTCTTGGCAACTTCTGATTTAACACAGTCATGCATATCTATCTGCCTAGCGCTCAAGCAAAGTAAATTGGAATGCATGTATACCACAAAATGCAAAATAAAAGAAATTCAATATTAGAGCATGAATTCTTTGCAGTGTCCTTAAAAATAAGTGACCAAGTTATACTGTGAATCAGTAACCTTTCTACTTCCATCACTGTATATAGCATATACAGTATGTGTGTGTATGTTACCATTGTACAATAAAAGTAGTGTAGGGAAATTCATAAAGGGTAGGTGTCTGTCATGTCACCCTGTTAAATAAAAGTCAAAATAAGAAATAAATGGAAGCAAAGTTACTAGCCATCTATTGCCCATCCCTACACCATAGTAGCTGGCTCTTCTCAAAGTTACCAGAGATGCATCCTTCAAGGAAGTGGGCTCATCAGTTAATGCCAACATCAGGGGTCGTTTCTCTTCAAATAAGTCCCAGGGTGGAAGAGGCAAGAGCTTCAGGTAAAACCCAGAAGTGATATCAAAGTCATCTCTGAACTTATCCTCCAGTCTGCAGATGAAAAAAGAGGAGGCAGCATATAGACACCAGTCAACACGAGTCAACTCCACATCTGAACAAAATACTGTGTGCTCTCCACTGATCATGTTGCAGAAATATTGGCTGTGATCAGGCAGAAGAAGAATAATCAGAATTTAGTCAAATTAGACATGTGGTAAGTGACAACATGTTTTCTTTAGCTACTGCTATTCTTAGGGCTCGTTTATACTTCACGCTCAGAACGCGTACGCGCCCGCATCATGGCTGCCACGCGTTCCCAGTGTTCATTTGATGCGTCCTCTGAGCAGGTCCTCAGAAATGAACGTGACGCGTGTGCGAGTTGCAGTACCAGCAAAAAGTCGGGGTGGCACAGTGTGCTAAAATTTTCAGGTTTAATCTCGAAATGTCCACTGTAACCTTGTAGCTTACTTCATTATTAAAGCAGACCGTCGTAAACGTCATCCCAGTTTTTAATTACTACGAGCTTCTTGGACCTGACAGCAGTGGAAAGCAGCAATAGATCACCACACAGAACACATTAAATGTATGATATTCCAACTCTCTGCACATTTAGAATCTTTAGATTTATATTTGATATCACTTTCTTGATGAAATGCAATGATGTATCTTACATTTTACAGATAAATTGTTAATTTCGGCTTAAATAGTGAATCCTGTTATTAATTACAAACATGGGGGTGACATGATGGCGGAGTGGTAGCACTGCTGTCTCGCAGGGAGTCACATCGCTGGTATTCCCTGGTTTTCTTCTGGGTTTCCACACTGTGCTCCGGTTTCCCTTCAAAGACATGCAGATTTGGGGATTTGGTGACACTAAAATGACTCCAGTGTATGTGTGTGCTTGTGTTCACCTTGCGATAAGCTGAGGCCCCATCCAGGGATTGTTTCTGCTTCGTGCCCAATGCTTGCTGGAATGGACACATCCCTGGATTGATGGATTTAATCAATAAGCATCCTTTTCAGAGATATTACGGTAAGGTGTCATCAGAATTTAATGAGTGTTCCAGGCAATTCACAACACAGCGAAGCCGAATGTTTTCTCACCATGATATCATCTCACACTGCCACCTGCTGAATTCTTCCAGATTTACGTAAAGTACGCATGCAAGTATAAACAGTCAAACGCTAGCGTAGCAGGAGCATCGGCTGCAGCATGAGTCGCATCACGTTAAGTATAAACCCGGCCTTAAAATTGTAACACATTGTAATGAAGGGGTTGTAGGGGGAGCGCTCAAGAAAGACTGACCATATGTTAAAAGAAATTTGACTACAAATATAAGAACTATGGCGGCAGAGCTTGAGGAAGCACAAAAACGTCCAGTTAACAGCTAAAACTAAGATGTAGGCTATGAAGATCAAGAAATAAGGAGGAGACAACAATCATTAGAGAGGGCTGCAAGCAAGGCCCAACATCTTACTTGGTTGAGAGAGGGTGGGCCGGCGGTGTTACTTGGGTTGGCTTATTTCAGACAAGGCGTAAAGCTGAGACTTGGATCAGAATTTCAAATGACCAAAGATTGGTCGAACATGAAAAAACAATATATGTGAAGGTCAGGCACAATAAATCTTCATGTCAGTAAGGTGGGATGGAAAATTACATGGCTCAAAGTTATGGGCATTCAGGTATGCAGGAAGATAAGCAACATTTGAAATATGAGGAAATCAAGATGCAAGATCATAATGGCCAAAACAGATTCTAAGAGGACACAGTCTGGTGATGGTAGGCCTTGAAGACAGGACGATGTAAGGTAAAGTTCAGTTCAGAGAGTGAAAAGAACAAAATCACAGTCTTGAAAACTTTCTCTTTCCCAAAAAAATCTGACTTATTTTTGGATTGCAGGCAATGATTTTTATAGGAAAAGGAATAATGGAAATTACAAAGTGAACAGACATGTTTTTTGATTCCCTGAAACTCCATCCTGGGTTGGTCCCTGCTTTAAGTCCAGTGCCGCCAGTATTAGTTTGTGCCCCGACAACCCTTAACTGGATTAAGTGGATTTGATACTTGATGAATGAATGGATAGATAGGACAGATGCAAAAGAGATGGAAGAAACCTTTTCTTTTTACTGAGAATGGAACAGTTGAAATCATCGTTACAGGGAGAAGCTAAACGAGATTTGATATTAATTGTAATACAATAAAGGTAAAGACCCATTCAACTTAACTTACATACAGTATCACACTTTATTTCATCTTTCTGAGTTGATTTAACTGCCTTACCAGCTCAGTTAAATAGCAATTTTATGGAGATTCAAAAACTGCACTTAACTAAGTGATCCTGCTACAGTGACAATGTTTAAGCTGTCAGTGACTTTATGAATCAATGACATAATGCATTTCGAGAATATATGCTAGTACTCTAGCAGGTCAGCAGATAAATCAAAAGAAATCCATGAATTTCACAGACATGCCTTAAGCACAAGCAGCTGCAATGGGGCATTGTGCACCACTTTATTTCAGGGTTTTAAAGCACCTCTTTTCAAAATTTGTGTGTTACAAAATCAAAACGTATAAATTCACTGATTCATTGTAACCCAGCCACAACTTTAACCATTTTGTAAAAGGGCAGAAGGTTCAACAAAAGCAGAATGAATTTGTTTTGTTTTTAAAAGCATTTAAAAAGGAGGCAACACTTGAAAAATCACACAGTTTTTAAGGTATGTGCACTTCTGATCATAATTATTAGTAACAAAGTAAGAGAAAATCACATTTCTCACTTTTTTACCTTGTTGCTTTGAGTTGTTTTCTTGTGTTCTGTGTGATTTTATCCTCTGTGAAAGGTGCTGTTTGAAATAAAGATTTATTAATTAGTGGTCTGTTAGTCGACCGTAAAGAACAACACACGCTTGGGTTTTTGGCAGAAGTTTTGATTTCCATCCCAGTTGAAAGATATAAAGTCGTGTTCATTAGTGACTCTAAGTCTCTAGTGTGGATGAGTACGTCGACACACGTGAATGTGTACCACGATGGACAGGGCAGCATACTGCATTGTACTCAGCTCCTTGGGTATCACGGCTTGAGATGAACTTGTGAGATCTTAGAGAAGTGAGAACACCAGGAGTGCTGTGTGAGGGTGTCGATGTGACTGAGGTAATCGACAATTCAATGAAATCTTGTAAGACTCCACTTTATAAAATAGAGCATCCTACAAACTCCTCTTTTTCCTTCTCCTTTTAAACCTTTACTGTTACAAATTGCTGTTAATTTACAGCCACATTTCAACAGTATGATCCGCTTATCTTTTAATGCAAAATGTTACCGTTATTAAGGAAGACTACAGGTGTCAAATGTTAAAGCAGGTCAATTTGGAAAGGAGTCTTAGGCTGAAGCGTGTTCTAGCAGAACTACTAAGCAGCAGTTGCTTCCATTTAAAGTTATTTAGAAAAAAAAAACAGTGTTATCCTGTTTTATGTAAAAATGGTAACAAACTGTAAATCTTAGCAACAGTAAGTTGCTGTTAATTTTACAGTAACGTTCTGGAAACCCTACTGCCAGTTCCTTCACTCCATGAATGTTCTGAGCACTGAATGTATGTCTAGCCATGACACTTTGTTTTAACTTGAATTACTTGATAGGTGTCTTGTCCTCTGAAAATGAACGTATTTTTGATTTATTTCTCTATTGTCTGTGTAAGCAACCGTTGACATGTTATTGGGGGGGTGGGGGCTGAGTGACCCTTGACCCCTTGTCTTTTTCTACGTAACGCATAATGATCAACTTTCCACTGACCAGTTTAAGAAATGTAAACCTTGATGAACTGAATGGTGTCTGCTGCTCACGTTCTTGTTTCTAAGTGGTTTGTACCACCATGTTGATACGGTCACTGTATAATAAATGTCAGACTTATGAGGATAGCTAAGTAAAAGTTAAGTTGTAACAGTCATCGTGAGAATCACTTAATTAATTACCTGCACTTGCTGCTTCTTTCTCTTATAAAAATATGTACTCATTCATTTCTGTCACATTTCCCTATGTGGTCTTCTGAGGGATATTTTGCCTCCCTTTGAGGTTTGTAGTAAGAGAGGTAGAGGCAGATAGGCAATGTGTTCATTGACAGTACAGTATATTCAGGACAGGAGATGTACCTCTTTCGACTTCTTTGATATTTTTGAGATAATGGGAATGACAAAAATATTTTATCTAAATTGGTCATTTTTATAGCCAGCTGATATTGCACAGAGGACAGGACATATACCCGTACGCTTCATGGTGGAAGAAATTGAAAGCTCAGTGGATAATAACTACAACAAAAGTGAGGCTGGAACACCAGTGTTTGTGTGATTATTGGAATGACAAAAAGATACATAAAAATACAAACAAGGCTCTGCTACACTCTCTAAAGAACAGATCCAGACCTTCCATCTGATATTTAGGGAATGTACTGTTTACATAGTCATATAAATTAGCCAGATTTGCCCTTAACGCTAACTTTTATGTGAAACTTTTCTCTAGATATGAGTTTAATTTTGGCAGTTGCCACCCTGGCAGGTTCTGTAAACTCTCTGCAATATGAACCCTTAGCTACATAATAAATTATGACATGAAACAACGCTTTGTCACATAGGTACCCTTTTGATTTTCCAGAATGGCAGCCAGGATATTAAAAATGGCTTTTAAATTTGCCAGCATGGGGCAGTGGGGTCAAGGTTTTATAAATGGAGCTAAATACTCCAAAGAGTAAAACAACTAAGTCGGTTCAAAAGTGCCTACGATGTTTCACGACCTTGGTAAATAAATAAGAGAACGGTGGTTTTTCTCTTGCCTTTGTGAAGATCAGCAGAATTGAAGAGCTGGTAAAATGCCCAACGGAGTAAATAACAAAAATCAGAATGAACTTGTGATGTAAAAAATACAATTGTGAACAGAATGATGATCTTTCTTTGAGTAAAGTTTTAAATTTGATCAGCATTTAGTACTGTGTTAAATAATTTGCTGGATGAAAACAAAAAGTTTTCTTTTTATTTATTATCAGGACATTCTCTTAAGAAAGTCAGTAAGATATCCCACGAACATACACTGTTCTCATTTAAACATGCTAAAAACCTCACTTGGAAATTGTAGCACAACAATTCTCCTTAAACAGTTTCCACAGCACACTCACATTAAAAAATATTGGTATCCTCAGAAGATAAGCCTTATATTGTTCTCTTGAAACCTAATAAGACTGCTTTTCAGGCATCAGGGCACTATGCAAATTGATTCATAACAGAAACTCTTTTCCAAAGTTCACTTGTACCCTGCAGCTACCTCTGTTGATAGTTTTCATAGCAGATTTGAAATAATCCATATTCTTTGCACCATGCATACCATACGTAAGTGGCTACAGGGGATTTGCTGGCTGACTTTGGGCCAAAGTGAAAAGAAATCATATTGTAGGTGGGTTGAGTAGAAATCCATACTTTGATTGCCTTTAAACACAGACGGTTTACATTTTAAGACCTTGTGTTTTTTCTTGAGGGCTTATTTTTTTATTACAAAATTTTCTGCTGATTCTGATTTTAATTTGGTATATGACTTAGGACTATTAAGTAAAATATACTTTTAATAGAAAAACAAACTTTTTTACTTATTTATAAACCCTAATAAATGTCATTTATCTTTACAAAAAGGTCATTTATCTGTTAAAATAACTGAAATAATAAATAATGAATAACAGAGGTAAAGATATTGTAATGTACCTATTTCATATTAAAAACAAATATCCAGGTGTACCTATTGCTAACCTTAGGTTTTATTTTTTGGGAAACTAACTAAAATTAAGATCAATAAAGATAAATTAAGATATTCAGCAAAACGAAGACCTGCTATTGTACTCAGGCTTTAGCAGAGCTATAGGACAGCCAGCTCACGTTCATTAAGCGATACATTTTGAAGTGTCATGGCAATGATCTGACGTAAGATGGAGCTGTCTAGGTGACTCTGGCTACATGCTGTTACTATGCTGCCCATTGCCCACTCTGATCAAATGGATCACTTTTTAAACTGGACAGGGAAAACAAAAGCATATACATTTGAACAAACCTCAAGTTCATTAGTTGTGGCTGAAGTTGAAAAATCTCAGGTATCATCAGTTGTAATTTTTTTTATAAATATGGTGTTTATTTCACAACATAACAAAACAGAACAAGTTCTGTTTAGTCCTTAAAACATCAAGAAGATAGCTTAGAAATGCATGCTGCGTAGGCACATAATGTTTCAAATTACCTTTTGTATCATAAACACAAATTAAATCCTCATTCAACAAATTCTTATTTAGTTTAGATCCAATTAAAAGTATTTGCAGCTAACTAAATCAACATTGAAATTCTTCATTAAAAGCCTCAAATAGGTTAAAACAAGTTAGAAATTGCATGCAAGGTGTAACATACAGGTTCGTTCTTTGAATGTTGTGGACAATAATTTGTATTCTTGTTGTTGAGGTTGTCTTTCTGTCTATCTATCTATCTATCTATCTATCTATCTATCTATCTATCTATCTATCTATCTATCTATCTATCTATCTATCTATCTATCTATCTATCGATCTTTAATGCAGTGTAAACACTGAATACATGCTAATTCATTCTGTGCACATGGGCTTAAACATCTTGGCTTAAGGAGCAACACCTTCCATTTATTTCTACGTAAGTTACGCAACTTTTTGTTTACCTTGCTTGCATTTTTTATTTTTACTGTAATGACGATCATTTAACTTACCTGTTACATCATCCAGCAGCAGGAGAACTGAGTTAATATTGCAAAGATTTCTGGAAGACATGGACATGACAGTGAATCCTTCCTCATGACAGAGACTTTGTTGCCATTTCAATAGCTTGTACTGATGGTGATGTGCTTTGTTGTCAGGAGTGGCTATAGAAAGTCTTAAAGAGCAAAATTTAGAAGTTGAAAAAGCCTCTCTCAAGATAAATTTGAAACAGTAAATGTATCTGCAATTCACACTTAATAGCTCTCTGTTTCAGACATTTGCCCATTCCTTTTAAATGACATTTTATGCAAACTCATGTTAAATGCAGTACCCTGTTCACCATTCTCAGTTCATCTCTGCTGGTTGTTTTAAAATGGACAGTTTTAAAAATTCAGTGTTTTTTATTACATGGGAGTTTTTGAGCTTTAAAAATGTGTACACTATGATGTACTCAAGATATCTTACTGAAAACTGAACTTTTTGGTGAAATTTCAATAAAAATGATTCACTGTATACTGGCTTATGAGAGACTGTTAAAAGGAAATGAAAATTACCTTTGACCCATTCTTTGACTTTTGAGTCTCCCAGTCAAAACCAGAACACAATCGAAAAAAAAACAATAGCAGGTATTTAAGAAACCAGGAAAGACTAAATAAAGATTATTTATTTTGATGCAGCAAAACAAGATGTATCCATTAAGCCTAATTATATCAGAAATGTCCCAGGTGATCTCGGTATTGTCGCAAAACTAACATCACAAATGAGCACACCCTGGGGAATTGTGGGAAACATCTCCATGCAGATGACAGAAAATGAAACCCAACATATTAGAACCCAAATGGAAAAACAGATTCCAGACAAAATTAAACCCAAAATTTGAATTTCCTGAGTCGGAAAAAGCATATAACCTATATATAGATTGATAGTAACTAGTAACTACAGAAAAAAATGATAAATGCTGGGGATCATAAAACACTGTAGGCAGACAGACTGATAGACACACCGGCAGAAAACAATTGGTGAAAGGTTATTTTCCTTCTAAAAAATTGAAAAGAATAATTTAGCTTTCAACAAGCACACGCCTAATGAAGACTATATAACCAAAATATTTTGTATCTAAAATTAAAAAAAAATGTATATGTATATATATATATTCTATTAAAAAACCCTTTACCTGTTGGTTACTGTTGCATATGCACATTTAACTTTACAATGAAATAAGTCTTGCTAATTAAAAAAGTTAATATATATGGTACCCTTGAAAGACTTGGTTGCTCCCAAAGACTTTTATTGCCTATTTTTTCTTTTAAAAGCGAGTGCAAGTACACTTTAGGATTAACCATTTAGAGTATCTTTAATGGGGCCCATGAGATATCAACTTGTATAAATGAATTTCCTTCAAGAAATTCTTCCATAAAGTTCAGATGTATAGTGCAGCTACCTGTGTTGATAGTTTTCATAGAAGATTTGAAATAATCCATATTCTCTGCGCTGTACCTTTCTTTGGATATTCCTTTTTTATACCCATCAAGGGTCATAGCAAATGCCCACAAATCATATACATTTCAGTTTGGTTTAAGAGTAAAACAAAGACAAGCAGCTGAGCATATGGAGCCTGCACATACCTTGGGAGAATAGTTGAGTTCCACCTGCCTCAGATGCCACAATCAAGACTTAAAAGAACAAAGGTTCACTGGTGGAGAGGAAGAAGAAGCAGTGGATCAAAATATGGGAGTGAGATGTGAAGAACGATGAAGTAAGAGCAGGCAAGTACTATGTGGACTTCTCTGTGCACGTACTGTATATCCACAAAGGATTTGACAGAACTGTACTGATTGTACAGGTGTTTTAGGCTGACCCTGTAGTGTTTTGTTCCTCTTCATTTTAATAAAGATCCTTCTAAGGTTTACAAGTTAATTCAGCTTTGGGGTAGTCCTAAGGTGCCATCCCATCTTAATTAATTGCTGAATGCCTAGAGAACACAAACAGATGATGCAGGAAGGTAAATGTATTTTTCTTTTTCAACATTTTTTAGGATATCAAGATTCCATCTAAGTCTTGAGTCTGCCTGTCATATGTTTCTTGAGTATTCATTGTTTCCTCAATGTATTCTTATTACCTCTTTCCTATCTTTTCGCAGGAACCATTGCAGGGCACACTAACTAAAAACAGGCACAATGTGCATTCTCTTCATACTGTGGCGGTTCTCTGTATTGAATCAAACCTGTAACCAGAGAACTATAAGGTGGTAATATTATCCACTAAGGCACCATGTTATCCATATATGTTTTTTCTGTTTGTCTAGTGCACTTTGGGTAAATTAATGCCCTTCATCAGTGAGCATGGTGAAGAAAGTGTATCTCTCTGTATAACGCCTCAGTAGGTGAATTACATTACACAGCAAGGAGTTCAACAACAAATATGGTCAACTGCAATTATTCAGACACTTTACCTAAACAATAATCCTTGTGAAATATGTCTGCAAAGAAAAAAACTCAACGCATAAGACTTTTAAATAATACAACGTTAGACTTTACTTAAAACCAATAAAAGACATAATATGTCACTTAATATTGTTTGTTAATGTATTAAAACAATACACAGTATGGAAGGTAAAATATAGAAAAAATATAAAATTATTAATCAAAATTGGGACCCCCTTGGCCATAATATAGGGGATATATGTTGTATAAAATAAAACAACAAAAGAAGCACATACTGTGCACTAAGTGGCAAGTGTAGCCATTGCAGATTTTGGTCCTTTCACTCCCTGGGATGGTTTCAAGTATTTCATCTCATGAGCATTTTTTCCTCACAACTCAAAACTGTTTCTCTCTCTGTCCCCAAGTGATACTTTATCTCCTGCTCACAATATTCTTAAGGGCATTGTCTAAGGATTCAAGTGGCACTTGTACATTTTCAAGGAGACCTCTGAAGAGGAGCTTATAAATAATTGACATTAACCGTTCTTCTTTAGCCCCTCTTCCTTTGACACTCTCCTTGTTTCTCTGCCTTTCTTGTACTCTCCTGTCCTTTTCACCACTTGGCAATTCTATGATTGACGGCATCCTTCTTTGTTTCCTTTGCTTTTCTACAGTTTTATGAGCTCCGGCACCTCTTTGTATCTGTTCCTTACCATATTGTTCACTTGATCTCTGACTCTCTTGTTCTTTTCTTTGATGGCTGTTTTACTTTTCATTGGTCTAATCGCCAGGATTTTTTTTTCATTTTCAAGGTTTACAAGTAGATATTAGAACAATTACATATTTACAAGGTGGCCTAGTTAGTCAATGGTTATATTCTAAAAGATCTGCAACTTCCAGCAGATATTACTTTTCAAAGGTTGTACTCATGATTTTTTTCCCATAAGTTGTACTCGCCAATCCATCACCAGGCCAAGTCTCCTCAGCTGTCTGTTTGCACCTGTGGCCTGCTGAAATGAACTGAGGTTTACCTGGGACTTACCAGCAAAATTTAATACTTGAAAAAAACTTCTCAGATTTCGTGATCTCTGTAAGCAAACACCTGTTGCCTTTTGCCAATATCATCCTCTATGGAATGAGAGCAAGTAATTAATAACACAAATAACGTGTGAAGTAAATCTTCTATTAATAATATCAATATAAACAATGTCAATAATATAATATAAATAGAAATTAAATGGCACTATGCTGAAGTCCTATAATGTACTACTGAGACTGCATCAGGTGTGCTGTGGACAGTTCTGCTCTCCATGTTGCAAAAACAAACCTAATCATAGCAACTCTAGAAGCCGTGAAGAGTAACTGAATACATTCTTTGATTAAAGGACATGTACGCCATGTTTGGCTCCTCTCCATGCTGAGTTTGCACATTGTCTGTGTGGTTTTTCAGCAGGTATCCTGGTTTTCCTCTAACATCTCCAAAGAAGCGTGTTATAGGAATACTCCACCTAGAAAAGACAATTTTTTATGTTACTTACCCACTACTGTTTGCAGTAATGGCCAAGGAAAAGTTTTAATGTCATATTTTCTTGGAGAACTGTCCAGTACAAAGGGTTTCAATGGGAACCAAAGGGGGAACTACGCTAATTAAAAAATCTTAAGTTACAAATGTAGTATAATCTATATATCAGTTATCCAGTCGTATGCTTGTAAAGTCCAACAAATGTATTTTTTTGCTAAAATATTTTTAAATAATTACTTCAGAAATACAAGAGTACTGCATGAAAGTGAAGTCCATTTAAACAAATTTGAACTTCTGAATTAGAACATTAGAACAATGTAGATGAGAACAGGCCATTCAACCCAATAAAGCTTGTCAGTTCTATCCACTTCATTCTTCTAAAAAAAAAAATCAAGCCTATTTTTGGAACTCCCTAGTCTTACTGTCAACCACATTACATGGTAGCTTATTCCATGCATATGTGGTCCTCTGTGTAAAAAAAAACTTCCTAATGTTTGTGTGAAATTTACCCTTAACAAGTTTCCAACTTGATGAACTCATTTTTAAGTTACCGTCTCGATCCACTGTACTCATTCCCTTCATAATTTTAAACACTTCAATCAGGTCACCTCTTAATCTTCTTTCACTTAAACTGAAAAGACTCAACTCTTTTAATCTTCCCCTGTAGCCCTGGAATCAGCCGAGTCGCTCTTCTCTGGACCTTCTCTTGTGCTGCTATGTCTATTTTGTAGCCTGGAGACCAAAACTCCACACAGGACTCCAGATGAGGCCTCGCCAGTGTGTTATAAAGGTTGAGCAGAACCTCCTGTGACTTGTACTCCACACATCAAGGCGCTATATAACCTGACAGTCTGTTAGTCTTCTTAATGGTCTCTGAACACTGTCTGGAAGTCGATAGCTTAGAGTCCACTATGACTACTAAATTCTTCTCCTAAGGTGGACTCTCGATTTTTTGACCACTCATTGTGTATTCAAACCTCACATTTTTACTTCCTATGTGTAATTCTTTACATTTACTAACATTAAAATTCATCTGCCACAAATCTGCCCAAGACTGTATGCTGTCCAAGTCCTTCTGTGATGATTTAACGGATTTTAAATTATCTGACCGTCTACCTATCTTAGTATCATCTGCAAACTTAACCAACTCGTTATTTATATTCCTATCCAAATCATTTATATATATATATATAAAAAATGGCAGTGGTCCTATCACTGACCCCTGTGAACACCACTCTTAACATCACCCAGTTCTGATAATGTCCCTTGCACCTCCTTCTCCTTCCTGTGTCTGAGCCAATTCGACACCCATCTAAAAAAATTACACTTCTTTTAGTTTGATGGCCAGACTCTCATGTAGCACCTTATTAAATGCTTTGTGAAAGTCCAGATAAATAATTTAATAAGCTCCACTTTCATCGTACCGTTTTATTGCTTCCTCATAGAATTCTAGCATATTAGTAACTATATGACTTCCTTCTTCAGAACCCATGCTGACTATTCAGAAAAGCTCCTGTACTTACCGTGTGCGGCTCAGTCTTATCCTTAATAATTCCTTCCATTAATTTTCCTGTGATGCATGTTAAGCTTACTGGCCTGTAGTTGCTTGGATCTGCCCTGTCACCCATTTTATATAACGGGATAATATCTGCCCATTTTCTAGTCCTTCAGAGTTTCCCAGTGCGCAGTGACTTCCTAAAAATATGTGTCAAGGGTTTATATATGTACTCACTAGCCTCCTTAAGAACTTGAGGGCAAATATTATCTGGGCCAGGAGATTTGTTTGATTAAATTTAAATGAAATTGAAGACAGGCTTCTTGACTTATGAATAAGCAAGCTAATTCAAGAGCTTGGATTTGCTTGAACACGCTTCACATTAATGCATTACTCTCATTTGCCATGAAAGCATGAGATTAAAATTGTTTCTCCACTATCACTACAAACAACACAGAACAGATAAATAATATCATTTTTGGGGTAGAGTAATCCTTAAAGTTAATTGGTGATTCCAAATTGGCAAATTGTAAGTATGGGTATGTGAGCCATGAAAAGATGAACTGCCATCCTGGCCAGTTTTATTTTCTAGTGTCCAGTGCTACATGGAGAGTTTATGGGCCACCGTCAACCATGATTTGGATTATGTAGATTTAAAAATATTTTGTTATGTTGGTCCTGATAGAGAAGGCTGATTGGGGATAAAATCCACATCTTTCCAATTGTCAACAGCATTGCTAAAACTGATGCAGCAGAATTTGTTTAGTTACATCTTGAATCATATACTCGTGGACAGTGGTGACAATTAAAGAGAAATACAGTCCAAAAATGAAACTACCAAGTGATGGAGATGAAACGGAACCATTGACAGCTTTCAAAGAATGCCTAGTTTAATTAATGGGACATTTTAATTACTGGATAACAAAATGAGCTTGACAGACCAAGTGTTCTACTTTTTAATGAAACTTCTTATGTTCTAACTCTTCTTAAAGAGCTCACCTTGCCTCAAACCAAATGACAAGGTTTTTCTCTGGTGGTCTAAGTTGAGTGTCATCAAACTGTACAGTAGGTGTCTGTGGTAGTAGTAATACAAGTGGCTGTAATAAACATTTGGAGTGGAGAGGATTGTATAGCGACAGAGGACATTCCAGGACTGGTGGGAATATATTTTACTTCATCCATTTATTAATAAAGATGTGTTGCCGTATTCTCAAAGAAGAACTGAACGTTTTTTTGTTGTTGTTGAATTGCAAACTAGGTAAACCCATAAAAGAATTTAGCATTTCATTTTAGAAATCATTGACAGTGGAAGCTAATGGCATGCACGTGACAAATAATTTTTCTGCTGTATTGTCAAGGGGTTAGTAAATATTTTACAAGCAAGGTCATTTTCCTCTTCCAAATTTCCTTGAGTGGCTAAGAAAACAGATTTGGACAAAAGGAAAACTTAAAAATTCAAAATAGACAATTGTCTGGATGTCAGTAACGTCACCCACAACATTTCTTATTCTTCATTGTTTCATTTTTCACTATTGTGTAATGATTTTGTACAGATTTTGTAATGACAATATAGTTCCCTTTATTCATGAAGTATAATATACATGGAGTTGTTTATTTATTTGTTTATTTTTTTTTAAAACTTATTGCAGTATGTAAATAATAATCAGGCTTAAATGGTGAAAGATTAGGCACATTTAAGGAGTATTAACTGTTATAAGAATGAAATATTGCACAAAATACTTAATCAATGTTCTATTTTAATTTTTCATTTGTTTTAATGCAGTCTTTGTAACTGGGGAAGAATTACACGTGCTGGTAACATTCACTTCCTTCATCAATAACATCGGAGTGATGAGGAGTATAGTGGGACATCTGAAGAAAACATCCAAATTATATTTGCCTTGACAGATCCTAAGGGGGAACAAGCTGACTATAACAGCAACACAATTACACTTAGCCAGTGAATGAGCTAAATGCAAGGCACATAACATTTAAGTTCAATGAAAACTGCTTATTGTGCTTGTGTGTGTAATTGAAAAAGCAGGGCAGACACCCCAGGGAGTGAATGGGGCTCCAGAAACACAGACCAGCCGGAGAGTCTCTGAGCCTTACACTCTGCAGTTCCTGGTTTAAATGCAAAAAATGTGAGAAGTTAAAATTTACTTGAATTAGTTATACAGTCACGTCAACTATAAGTACATTTAAGCTATAAGTTCCTTGAAAGACACGGCCCAGCAGGCATTTCTGGGGTTAAGCAGGCTGTATGTCCCCTGACATTACTGCACTATTGCTGCTACTGAGACTTACAATGTAAATATTCAATATCCAAGCTCTTCACTTCTCTTATCTTCTGAAGCTGGCTGTAATCAGATGTACATTAGATTCCCAGAGCTCCTGGATGTGCTTTGAGTGCTTGATGACTCCATTATTCAGGATGGATCTCATCCTGTTTTCATGATAGAGCGAATTGCTTGTTTTCTATGAAATTTAGGTAGCCACAAATTTAGATGCCAAGTGAGGAACAGTAGCTGAGATGAGATTTCTAATTGCTTTACATACTAACAGACTTTTTAAATCAGATATGCCAGTATCGACTGTTCATTTATCAGCTGGTTCTAGAAAACAATCATACTAAATTAAACACAGCACAATAAACGATTTTTCATTGTGTATTCAGAATGGCATGACTTTTCACACATAAATATGTAAACTGCTTTAATTTAGAAACAGGCTGTTCAAATTCAAGGATGAACATTTTTATAGGGATTCTGAACATGCTAGTTTAACATGTATTATTACTTGTTAAGGAGAAAAACTCACACATAGTTTGTTATAATATACTGACACAATGATAATCATTATACAGCAGATATCATAAAAATGTATCCAAAAAGTAGCATACAATATTAATATTGAGAGAGACCAGGTTTGTTATACGGTAACTCTGAATAAAATTTTATTTACCAATCTGATGAAATGAAACCCTCTGACCACTAGATGGCAGTAGAGGATACTGGCTGAGACTTACAAGACTTAAAATGCAGAGGATCAGTACAAGTGCTATACCTTGGCATTCCAAATGACAAAATTTCCAGTCGCAAGGAAGGCATTTTATTACCAGCTCTTGATGGGAGATTACTAATCAGCCTACACAGAAGTAATTTCAGCTTGGCAGCTTTAATGTACCCTTTTAAAAATATCCCACACCTTGATGTCTTTTAATCTGTGACGTCCAAAGCCAGGTCTTACCATTACAGAAGGATAAATGGTATGTGAGCCAACATAAGAGCATAATGATCCATCATGTGTATCGCAGTTCACAATTAAACTTTTACATTTTTACCTGTAAAGAGAATGCCATATAAAATATATTACTGAAAGTCTCCATTAGCCAAGGCAGCAGAATGAGATTAAAAGATGATTGGATTGTTCTATTTGCAATTTCTGTTTTGTACAAAAAAGGAAAAAGATAGCCCACTAAACGTCTTATACTTGAATGCAGTATTTCATTATTATTATTATTATTATATAAAGCACAACATGGCCTTTTAATGCTTTGCTCTTTTAAATATTTGAGCTTGTTACATTTATGAAAAATAAAATGAATAGACTTGACCAACTCAGCTCTGGGAGAAGAGGTAATACTTGAGGGCTTGCAGTGTTTTGCTCTACAGTTTCAGTTTCTATTGAACATGTCTTATTTTTTAAGACATATGGATGATGTGCAAATCTTTTTCCTTTTCTCACACTTTTTTTTTTCATTTGGTTTATTTGAAGATTAACCCAGCAGAAAACTAGCCTGCATATCACTTGATCGCTTGTCTCAAGTGAAGAGTTGTTGTAGTGAGTTGAAGAGCATAAAACAAACGTTACAAAGTTTTTTACCTTGATAGCTATTTTATTTTAGCTACAGTCTTAAGTGTCAGTTTAAAAAATGGAAACACTAGGGGTGGGAGTCGACTTGTTCTCAATCGTATTTTTTGTAAAAATTGATCGATTTGTATGGAATGATTACAAAATTTAAAAAAATCGAAACACTGTCACCTCCTAGGAACCGAGTTTGGCATTACTGGAGATCGAGGTGGAATTCAAGGTGTGAAGTTCATCTGTGAGCTTGAAAAAGGTAAGCAATAGTAAATAATGGATAATTCACAACTGAACTGCTACAATGTAATTATTTATAGCCATTCTGTACCACAGGAAGTTCATTTTAGTTCTGTGGGTGAAAGAAATAAAGCACAGGACTAATACAACTTGTGGTTTTTTATGTTGCCGTGTAAATCTGAAGCATTGGCTTTAAGCTGTCTGCGAACAGAGTAGTCAGTGCGGACACAGACAGCAGAACATGTGCCTGTCACATTGGACGCTATATCTAGATTAGCGGAAATGTACGTGTTGGCAGAGTTGGAAAAACAAAATCCCCTTTAAACCCTTTAAAATTACAAAGAAAAATCAGACACACAGTAGGTATTTTTCATTGACATTGTTTGAAAAGGAAACTAGATGGCGTTTGCTTGCTGTGATGTATATTTACAATTTGTAGTATAGAGTACCACACTAGACATTCAGGGAGTGGCGTAGCGGTCAAGGCTTTGGACTTCAGACCCTGAGATTGTGAATTCCAATTCTGTTCCTGACAATGTGTGACCATGAGCAAGTCACCTCACCTGTCTTTGCTCCAAATGGAAAAGCAAAAGGAAATGTAACCATGTATGTCAAATGTTGTAAGTCACTTTGAATAAAGGCATCATCCGTAAATGTAGAATACTCTTAAGACACGTTACTCCAGTCTGCAACTTCTCAACTTCTGGAGGGCCCACAGATAAAAGTCAAGGTCAGACACAGTCAGAGTCCTGAGACTTCAGCCACCTGGCCGCCCACCCCGTCCTGGCCATTCCTCAGTAGAGTCTGTGCTGGGCAGTATAATATGATGACAGAATCTTACTATCCATTGACTCCAAAGCTCCCAGTATCTAAGATGTCTTTCAGTGGGCAGCAAAATAGCCTGGCAGTAGAGCGGTGGCACCAATTACCACAGAAGAACGTAGAAGAGAAGCGTAACACAGGAGGAGTTTGTAGCAATTTAGCTGTTATATTCTTAATGACAGAGAATCCAATTTTTACACTGGTGTAATTAATGGCATCAGTTACCAATATTCATAGTAATTCTCCAAGCCTTCTTCCACTGAATAATGAGACTGTTACATGTCCTTATCATACCCATTTCCTTTTATTAAATATAACTGGTTACACACTTTCACTATATGGATGCAACCACAAGAAAACATTCTAATATTTCAAGTTCTAATTCATAAAAATCATTAAAAACTTATATTAAGACAATGTATGCATTTCTTGACTTGTAAATGAATCATGAATGAGAGGAGGCACCATTCTCTGAATGCAACCCAAAACCATTGCTCTACTGTGTAATGGTCCTTAGCCTCCATTTCATTTTTAATGTGCTGGTTACTTTTCCTCTTCCTCCTAGCTGTGTGATTTACAAATTGAATTGGCATAAAATTAACGAATTAGTTGAGTGAAAAACTGAACATTCTTATCAGCCTCCACTAATCTTGAAATGATGGCTTTGTTTCAGTTTTGACTTGTAAATGTCTTTATAGCTTTCTATTGTTGTTATAAAGTTCATCATCCCTAATCATCTGTCAGGGTTTTGTGTGTTTGTTTTTTTGTTGGATTTTTATTGCATTGTTTAGTTTCTGTATTTCATCTGTAAAGCACATTGGGATTGTAAATTGCATTCTATAAAATAAAAGTTCATTGATTATCATTGTAAAGGTAATGAAGTTTATAATATTAACAATTATTCTTAAATGAACACGGAAGGCAGATATCATTTTTTCAGTAAGTGCATGACTTGTAACAAATCTTGGGCTGGAATATGGCATTCTAGACGGTGCTCGGCGTTCTCTCATTACCCAAAGTCATCTCCAAATGCTGCCACTAAAAGTTCTTTATTCTTGTGCAGTAAAGTTCTTATAGGTAATTTCATAACCATTTTTGCTTATATCACAAACATGTCACCACTGGTTGGTAAAATAAAATATGCAGTTGACATTTCCTGGCACCTTTTGATGTCACGGAAATCTTTTTTTTATCTTACACTATAAAATGACATTTTAATTTTATTTTTCTAGGCAGTTAAGAAAGTTTACCAACAGGATGAAAGTATGCATTTTTCACTTCAGTCTGTTGAAATTGGAAAACTGATTGAAGATTCTTGCTCTTTAGAAGTCATTTTACAATGTGAAGATTTACAATATCTTTGGGCAAGGATTTAAGAGATCAATTTAAAGGACGAGTCCACCCTTTGCACCTCAGCTTAACAATTTCTGTCCACTGTTTCTGAGGTGAGTGGCACAGTGATACACCAATAAGCACTTCTGGTTGGAATGGTTGATTAAAATCTCCCTCTGGTCATTTTCTTTTTTGTCATTCAATGTTTATTTAGTCCGAGAAGTATAATGATTGCAACATATTTATAAATCTATATTTGAAATGGGAACCATTATTTCCTACAAAAGCTCAGTGAGGAATGGCGAAAAATAAATAAATAAATTAGGAAGCAGTCTGGATATCCACAAAGGAAGAAGACAGTAAAACCAGAAACGTAAAAAGCCTAAAAAAAATAAAGCAAAAGGATTAAAAGGTCCTCAAATCAAAGATCACTGGCTGTCCGGCTCCCAACCAGCTGAGCACCTTATAATCACTTACTGTATTTAAAACTGAGAAATATGGCTTAGTGCTTCACGTTTGACAAGAACCAAGTTACAGAAAGATGATTTAGTAAGAGAGAGAGAGAGAGAGAGAGAGAAGTGCCAACATGGCTGTAGTAGTGCAAAAGGAGAAAATCCTCTGCTGTACAAAGGCGAGAGCAAGAGAACTGAGAGGTCCATGATTAGCAAGACATGGGATGAAAATGGAACATCAATAAAGAGGATTATGAAAAGAGAGTCAAAATTGAAAGACTGGAAGGAGAAGATGGGGGCAATAACAAAATAAATTAAGAAAAGTACCAGGGATATTTAGAAAACAGAAGTGGCAGTATGGTTTCAATAGTGTCATGTACAAAATTAAATTAAGCTAGTTAATAATTAGGATCAGGGTTGGTATTAGGGTTAGTATTCCAGAATAAATGGGAGAAGAGGGACTAAGAATGGAGAGGAGGAGATGTCAACATGGTCACTCTCTGTGTAGAGTTTCTATACTTTCACTCTGTCACCAGATACTGTGTTTTTCTTGCCACATAACAGAAATGAACAAGCAAGTGTGACTGGCAACTCTAAATTAGCCCTGTCTAGGTTTGTGGGCAACTTGTGTATTGGCACTCTTGCTAGACTTGATTTTTGATTTTCGTAGGATATGTTCCAGTCCCCATGACTGCATATTTTATTAAGCAGGCTTGAAAATAGATGGAGAGTTACTAAAGTGACTGTTTGTTTTGAAATTAATAGGATACAATTTCTAATTTGTTGGAATATTAGTAGACCCCAGGTTCTGAAATGCTAGTCTTGGGAAATTCCTGTGGCTGCTGGCTTTCCTTGTTTTTCAATAAGAAATACATTCTTGCCTTTGCTTTCTCCCTTCTAATCAGATGCCTCTCATCTGTAAAGCCTAAGCATTCTCCTAGTGTTTGTATGGGATTCCTTCAGGAAGTTGAGTAGAGCTGCCTCATCCCAAAAACATGCCATTAAGGTTATGTACTCTTTGTAAGATAAGTTTGAGAATGCAATGGATTGGCAATCTGACAAGTACAATCTGGAAAGGATAAAGCCCTTTGTGACCGTGTGCTGAAATAAATGAGCTCAAAAAATGAATAACATCATAATCAGGTTAACATAATTATGCTGGTATAATATACACATAAATGACTCTTACATTTTGTTTAAACGTAAAGCACACAGTTTGGCATTTCACAATTAAAGGCTATTAGCAGGCACAGGCCATTCATTAGGGGCAGTTTATGAAGAAACCATTTTAGGATGTCAAAATCAGTCCACAAGAGAAGGAGAAATCAGAGCAGACCTCAGAAAGCTAATTTAAGAAACACTGTATACACAGACTAACTCAATACATTTCATTTTTCATTATTTGCTGTAATGCCTTTTCATAAACTTGCATACCAATTGGCACAGAATATCTTAACTTTCCTTCTAGTTTTAATTAGAGTACTCCTGTCTGAGTGTGATACCTGCTTTAGCCACTCAGGACACTGACAAGACAATGATGAGAAGCAAAGGAAGCAACAGTATGAGAGCCCCAGGTGTACAGAATATGACAAAGTAGCGGGGTCTGCCTGATGTCACTTCATTAAATTCATGTCACACTTTTTTTTGCCTCGGTCCCATAAGAAGATTGAACTTCAGAGAATGGCAAAAAGAACCTTCATTTAAAATCCTGACTTACTTGGTCAGCTTACGCTTTTCTCTGGCAGAAGATGAGTTCCTTGGCAAATTCAATTGCAGAGATGATAAGCCTGGGAGGGATGCAAACAAAAAGTAGTCGATCTACTGAAGATGTGATCAAAGAGAACAAGCAAATGCCAGCTATTGTTGGGTAAATCTCCCCATGCAGGTAAGGTGCTCAGTTCTGTGGATTTACACAAATTGAAAATAAACACAAAGTACCACATTGAGGATGAGGAAAAAAAAAAACCTTTTGCTTGTATGTATACTCACCTTGGAAAAGTTATACTTTTAAATGTTGGAATCATTACACATCATTAAATGTTTGTGTTTCTAAATATCATTCATTCATAGTTACTTTAGAATAAGTCATTTTTACAAACAATCCATGAAAGCTTATTTAAGGAACAACATAAAAAACTTAGTAGAGTAGTGCAACATGATACAAATTGAACGTTTGAGACAGTACTCGATTCCTTGTATTGTAAGTCCATAACAATTACTCATGATTTGATTATATTTTATCTTTATATATATTACACTACCGTGGCTGTTCATTTATCTGTCCAGGGTTTTAAGTCACCTGTAGCTCGCAAACCGTTTGACCGATTGACCTGAAACCTGGTACACATATACTCCGTGACCTCTACTATCAGGGTGATGATTGACCTCCAAGGTTATTCATCTTTTTATCTTTATTTTATTTTATTGTAGAATCAACTCTCGGCAGCGACACATGTGTACGGGCGCTGTTCTCATTCCCTACCACCTTCACCGTCACCTCCCCAACTCTTTATATCTTCAATCGTTCTTGAGGCAGATTGAAGGCTTAAGTGCCAGCTTAAGTGAAAAATGAAAGAAAACGTACTAAGTAATTGCAACACAAACACGGACTTAATCAGTTTTTAACGTGAAAAGATGCCAACGAAAGAAGAGAAGAAGCGGGCTGCTAGGGTGGAGAAAAGAAGAGCTGATCAGGAAGCAGCAAGCGCATCGTCATCTGAGCAAACGAATGATAAACGTACAGAGAAAGAGGAGGAAAACTAGAAATGCTCAAGTCAAGTGGATTCACTGCACGTTATCGTTATAGCAGTGCGCTGTTACTGGTAGATAATAATTTATTGTCTGCCTTCCATAGCTTGCAGATATGATAGTATTTTTTCTTTGAAAATTTTCTAAGATTTGAATCCACCAAATGCATAACAAGGAAGTTTGGAATGCAATTTGAAAGAGTAAAATTAGTGAACACAAAGAAATAACTAACATATTAATGAAACTATGTAAACATTGCATACTCATTGGAGTGTAATAATAGTGAAGCCTATAATAATTATTTACTAGAATAAAATGGAAATGCCACAGCTTGATGCACATAGAGAAGTTAGATAAACCCTATTTGAAATGCACGATATTATAAATACCTCACAAAACAGACTATCCAGTGTAATTTTATAAAAACAAATTCATTTAAATTGGTCCTGCTAATGTAAGGTATATTTAAGAAAAAAAAAGAAAATAGCATATGACCAAAAACACCTCTTTTGAGTGTGCATCCTACAAACCAGTCTGCCTACTGAACAGCAATGTGAACATTTTAGCCAAAAAAAACAAAAAGAGTGGAAATGTCACTTTTTTAATATCACAATACCATCAAACTGTACTTGAATTGTTAAAGGTATACATTTATTAATAAACATTTGACTATTGCTTAGCATAATATACATATTCCTGCAGGAAATGAGCTTCCAGCAGTCTTTCTACCTCTCGATTACAGTAAAAACCTTTAATAACCGTTGGAATGAGGAAATCTGTTTACTGTGCTGTGCAAATTTGTCTTTGGGCTCAACATATGTACATGCATTATATTATTATACTCCAGCTGAGAAACCTTGGTTGTATATACATCATAAATTCCGGCTGTTTCTACACTATAAAATTACAGCTTGCCTGAAGAAGGGGCCTGAATTGCCCCAAAAGCTTGCATATTGTAATCTGTTTAGTTAGCCAATAAAATGGCTAACATGGCACAACACCCCTCTACTATAACATAGAAATTGATGGGGCTGTTCTTGAATCCCTTGCTGTTCACCTCTACAGAACAAGATTAAGGTTATTATTAAATAAGGATTTCATTATTTATTTTAAATGCTCTGACTCTCCCATTGCAAGACTTTTGCTACAAAGAAAAGCTGCATTGAAACTGGCCGACCTTAATTTAGTGCACGACATGTTTACCTGGTATATTACAAACATTTGTCATAATAAGACTAGCAGCAATTTGTAATTTAGCATTAAGACGTTAACAGAACAATAATGAAAGCTGCCAGCAACTTTGAGCAGAGGTCATTAAACAGGAATAGTTTATTATCAGTACATTTCACATTGTCTGAGCAATACTTACTTGCAATTCCAGAGATCTGAGTTCAAAATCCTCCTGCTTGCTGTCTGTGGGGCATTTTCAAATTCCGCCACACTTGTAAGAGTTTTTCTTCAGTGGCATCCCTAACATGCACATATTAGGGTAATTGGTGAGGGTAAAATAGTGTGGCATGATTGAGGTGCGGGTGTAAGCATGACTTCATATTGCTGGAAAGTACATATAATATGGTTTTCTCAGACACATTTAATTCAATTTTAAAATTAAATATTTATTGATTAATCTCTGCTTTAATTTCACAGTCCAAAGATAGTCTGTTGTCTTTATTGGTAGCAACACAAGTGGTAGTTGACGAGTTTAAACTGTGTTGAATTGGCATGCAATTCCATCTACGCTCATGTGTTGCATACACACACTATTACTTGGAATATTTCCAAAGAAGAAAATGTATTTAGATAATGAATAAATGAGTGAATATAATCTTCATGTGCTCTTTTAACGACTTTTTCATTTTAAATCTCTAAGTAAAGTAAAACTAACTCATGAAATTAAGAATAAAATTTAGAAAACTAAAAATATGTACATGATTTTAATGCCATTCAAAATTCCTGCCCAAAAAACCTAGAAAGTACAGATGCTTTAAAATACTGAAATGTTTCTTAGTCCCCAAACGCATCTCTGATGAGTCCTCGCTTGTTTCAACTTATCATTTTTAATGTCATGGTTTATTTTTCCGCTAGCCAGTTTTTGCTGTCCTGCTTCAGACGATGAGACTGTGTGAAAGTGAAGAGTAGTACCCCACATTTTAAGCATTCGGGGCTAAGATTATATAATTAGATTAATACGGCTGACATTTCATTACATTATGATTAAGCTTGTGACTGAGACTTTAGGTCATACAACTGTTGATATTTTGCTATAACTGTAACTTCATCAGAAGCTGTTCTATGCATCATTACCATCAACTGTGCCCACCTATTTTAAATATCACTACTGTGATGGGGGGCATTGCATTTCAAAGCTATTTAAAATGATAAATATTTCTAATAAGTGCAGTGGCGACTCTGCCATAATGACAGTCTTTGCCTTAATGAACCGCACCCCATCCTTGAGCAGGTGGCGCTGTTGTGCAAAAATTAAGTAGTAAACTTAAAGCTGTAATAATTATGTTTTTTACATTTTCTATGATGTATTCAATGAAATGTCTTATATAGAAACATTTTATAGTATGTCACATTTTCTTGAAGCCTGGAGTCATTTATGGATTGCTCAGACAGGCCTTTCCACACCGCAGTGTCCTCTTCTTAGCTTTGCTCAGATTGTGTTCACATGCAGTCTCCGCTTTTCAGTTGTACCTTTAGACTTAAAGGTTTGATTTTTTATGACACAGTATAAAGCATATATGAACTTGCACATCTCACTGTGTTGGAGGGTTATCATTATTATAATGGACCATGTTAATAACTTATGTACAATGGAGTGTAGCACTCCATTCCATTCTAGAAAAGACATATCTTTTAATATTAACATTTGAGGTTGGACTGTATGACAACATAATACAATATGTTGATAGATATTCACTTATACTTAGTGAAACTCCGCGTCTTCCTCTTACTTCCTCATTAGAGATTTACTGGAAGACATCTTCTTCCTCAGCCACCCTGCAGCACCGTTGTCCCCATACCAATCTTCCATGGTTCCTTTCATGTGTCTCCAATGATTATTTTCTCTGCTATGTCCACTGTGTAGACATTCATGCTGTTGGCTCTGCCTTGTACTACTCACTTGGATTCAGAAACAAAACAATCTACACTCCATTTCCTCAGCTTTGTGAGGAGATTCAACTCAGGGTCCTTCCTGAGTTCTGATAGCAGCCGTATACCCAGGCCAATGGATTTCAGAAGACGAGTTGGACTCATAGGTGCTGTAAGTGCTTGATCGTCTCTTTCACTCTTACTCTCTCTCACACACACACACACAAATACACACACCCTTCTGTTTGCTCTGCCCCTTCTGGCACTGTGTGTGTCTCTCTGTCTTTCTCTTTCCCAAGTTCATGTGGCCTTTCCAGAATTTCCAGTCCAGAACATTCAATAATAATTAGGAGAAAACACTCACAGCTTACATTTAAATGTTTTAAAGCAATTAGAAAACAACAACTCTTCAACAACAGTATTTAATTTGTGGCAGTCTTCAATATAAAAGGTGCTATAATAAAGCACTAACTAACTGATATTCTTCGTCATGAACTAGATTGCTCATTTTGAATAGCCATCTGTATGGTGTACCAGTTACTGTAGAGCTCAGTGGACACCACACGGCAGAAAGTGGAGTCAGGCGTCCCGTAGTCGATGCACAACTGCCAACTTGTGTCCCTGAGAAATGACCTTCTCTGCTACCACAAGTACAAGTTAGAAGCACTTTGACTTCACTACACTTCATATTCTGTCTACTTCTCCTGATGTGTCACAGTGGCTACATGCTGAGCTGGGTAGCCTAGATGACCATATACTCAATCAATTATTCCAACCCAACTTGAAGAATTCCCAGAAAATTCATTTTCTGCCATTTGAGACATACAATCTTCCAGCTAATCCTGGGTCTCCCCTGAGTCTTCTTCCAGTAGCTGTCTCTCAACTGACAAATTATGAGTTAATGGAAATGTATGTTGTAGTCTGTCTTAAAATAAAGAATACAATATAAATTTGCATTTAATTGTAAAACATTGTTGTAAAACAGTGATATCTAAGATTAGGTGGTCCATTTGTATCCACCATGGCTAATCTCTAGCTGGCATCAAACCCTGGCCTAAGAAGTCTTCACACTTGAATGAGTAAACATAAAGGACACCTCAGAGGCTCAACAAATGAAGCTCTTCTGAAAATCTGATAGTTAGCATTGTTGTTGTCTTGAGGGCAATACGATCACTGCATCTTTACAGGCTTAGAGGTTGAACATTGTTATAATTGATGATGGGAAGATACAGTATATCTTAGAAAGCAGAGAGCTAGGAGCATTGGCATGATAGCCTTGCATAGCAGAAGAGGGATGGTACAGTCGCTTTCCAGTCTAGAGCATTGTTGTTTTTACTCAGTGGCCTGTGTCATTCATTTTAACATTTCTAGGCCAGTCTTGGCAGTGTGAGGTTATACATATGGAATCAAGAAGAAAAAGGTGTGATGGTTATTTACACTATATTTATATACTGTAAGTTACTCACATTTTGGCTTGATTAACTCTTTCGGGGCTGATGTCGACTTTTGTCAAAAGGAGGAGTTGACGATGGTAATCAACTGTAAAATCGTGACAAAACCAACTGTTATGTTTTAGTTGGACTATCGTTGCTTGAAGGGAACTGAGCTTCATTGGTTTGACAGAGATTTCTTGCGCTTGTGTGAGTAGCAAGGTGCAAAACAACAGCAAAAATGGCACTGACAGCTGATGAGAGATCAAAGTGATTGCATAAAGCAAACTACTGCGTGGACGACGTTTTGATTATTATCTCTGAACTGGACTATGACTTGTCGGACTCCGATTTTGATACAAGTGATCGAAAACAATGTGAGGTTCCAGCTTCAATTGACTGGTCCCCAGCCAATCATGGTGCTGAATGGGTTCATGTAGCTGATATGCCTACGGCAATGTTCGCGAGGAAGGACCTAGATTGCAATGCCTCAGCCACGTGAAGACAGCTTGGCAGCAAGCCTGCCACACATTCTTGTCAAACTGGCAGCCACAGCATGCAGCAACAGATGTTTAATCTTGATTTCTGTGTGAAACCATTGATTTTCAAGAATTGTTTTTTGTAAAAATATTCAGCCCTCAAAGAGTTAAACATATGCAATAATATAAATGAACAAATTTCTTTACAGTTTATTTTAAACAAATTAAAGAGTTTATACTGTATACATAGGTGGCAGGAATGGAACTCATTCATAACTCAGTTTTGTATGTAAGTCAGAGTTTTAACTGAAAAGGACTGTTAATAGAAACATCAACAAAAAATGCATAATGCCTTATTGCTTTTATTACAGAAAAATATTTCATACTTGTTCATAAAATAACAGTGAAGCAATATATTTATACTTTAAATCACAAATCACAATGTAAACCAAAATGAAGCAGTGGTATGTGCAGTATATTGCTCTTACACTCCTAAAACTCAAACATCCTTCAGTTTTTGATAATGATGCAGTAACCTTTAGAGTTAGGCAAACATTAATAATGGCATGGAAGCTCACTACAACTTATGACTGATCACTGCCTTTGCTAAGGGAGCACCTCCACCTCCCAGCAGCAGTGCTCTCCAAAATGACATGGCTGTGACACATACTTAGGACACTGGGGATTACAAGCAGCAGTCTGCACTGCTCCGTTACACAGCCAGATGCCAACTGAGCTGCATCTGGCCTATGACAGAGATTGTTGTGCGGATGCACATTCTCCTGGTTATATTTAACAACATATGAGTAAAAAACACAAAATGGTTGAAAATGATGGCACAGTGTGCAGCACTACACCTCACTCACTGTTAGTGATGGCTGCTATGTACAGTATTCATCCACATCAAAACTAGCTTCTTTCATTTCTAAGTAGAAAAACAGAAGTTGCTAAATGAAAATTAGCTGGATTTCATTTGAAAAGAAAAATTTGGAGGTTTCATGTGCTTGTTCATATCTACAGAATTACATTAACCAATCCTACATATTGTCAACAACCCTAACCCTAACCCTATTGTCAAATTGCCAGGGAGGAGAAACATCCCAGTTTAATATAATGTTTGAAAACCCAAGAACACACAAGAAGGAGGAAGAGGAGGTTGGGAGCATGTGCTGATACTGTACTGTATACACACCCACCACACAACAAACCACCTCAGGATCCCAAATTAGGACCTGAGTGCAGCTGTGTACAAATGTGCAATGTAAGTATTGACAACTGCGGCTCAAAAACAAGATTCTCTGATCGCGTGTAACTCACTGGAGCGCTGTCCTTTGTGATCGCTGGGTCATAATGAGACAACACCTTCTGGGTTTGCCTGTTTTTATGGGGTCTGATCGGAAGGGTGTTGCCTTCTCTGGATATCATGGATGGGTTAGATATTTTCCCTGGGTGGCTTCTCAGGTTGAACTACATTTATTTCTATAGCACATTTTCATACAAATAATGTAGCTCAAAGTGCTTTACATGATGAAGAATAGAAAAATACAAAGTAAGACAAAGTAAGAATTAGAATAAGACAACACTAATTAACACAGAATAAGAGTAAGGTCCGATGGCCAGGGAGGACAGAAAAAACAAAAAAAACTCCAGATGGCTGGAGAGAAAAAATTAAATCTGCAGGGGTTCCAGGCCATGGGACCGGCCAGTCCCTTCTGGGCATTCTGCCTAACATAAATGAAACAGTCCTCTTTATATTTAGGATTCTCATGGAAGGACTTGATGATGATGGTCATGCAGACTTCTGGCTTTTAATCCATCAATGTGGGAACATCATGGTGCTTTGATCAGCTGGTGGTGGTGCAGGTTGCCACCACAGAAAACTGGAAAAAGAAACAGAAGAGAAAGTAGGGGATAGTATGGATTTTAGAGCCATCATGAATAGTTATTATAATGAATTGAATATATAGAGTATCAGGATTAGATGAAGGTGAAGTTATCAGAAAGCCATGTTAAAGTGATGTGTTGTAAGCAGTTTTTTTTAAAGTGCTCCACCGTATCAGCCTGGTGAATTCCTATTGGCTGGCTATTCCAAAATTTTAGGTGCATAACAGCAGACTTCTTTTAAGTTTTGCTCTTGGAATTCTAAGGAGACACTCATTTGAGGATCTAAGGTTACGATTTGGAATATAAGATGTCAGACATTACGATATATAAGATGGAGCAGATTATTTAGGGCTTTGTAAAAAGCAGAATTTTAAAGTCAATTCTAAATGACACAGGTAACCAGTGTAGTGACATCAAAACTGGAGAAATGTGCTCGGATTTTCTTTACCTAGTTAGGATTCTAGCAGCTGCATTCTGCACTCGTTGCAAAGGTTGATAAGTTTAGCAAAAGCCCCCTGCTCATCCAGGAGTGGTACTGCTTACCATAGTAAAGCTGGGAAAATGATCCCCAGGTGCGCCTGCATGACAGTAAGCTCTGTATATATTAATTTATGTTTAAAATGACTATTTACAGTATATCACAGTTGACTCTAAACCCAGATGACCTTGAATTTGATTAAGTGGATTTCAAAATGTTATCTATACTAATAAAAGGCAAAGCCCTCACTGACTGACTGACTCACTCACTCACTCAATCATCACTAATTCTCTAAGTTCCCGTGTAGGTAGAAGGCTGAAATTTGGCAGGTTCATTCCTTACAGCTTACTTACAAAAGTTGGGCAGGTTTCATTTCGAAATTCTATGTGTAATGGTCATAACTGGAAGCTATTTTTCTCCATATACTGTAATGGAGTTGAGCTCGAAAGCCGTGGGGGGCGGAGTTTCATGTGACATCATCACGCCTTCCACGTAATCACGTGAACTGACTTTCAACGCAGTACGTAGAAAACCAAGAAGAGCTCCAAAAAGCACTGAAGAAAACATGCATTATATAATTGAGAAGGCAGCGAAACAATAAGAAGCGAGCGAGTGACACATACAACCATATTCATGAGTTCTGCTACTTTGGAAACAAAGCACGGTGTAAACCTAAAGTTTAAATTAAGTTCATAGACAGGCTGCCGCTGGCGTTTCTCATGCCCACGGGTAATGCGGGATGCAAGTTTAATGAGAGGGCGCAGGATATAAACGAGAGTTTTGATCACTTTGTAACTAAGTTAAAATTGCAGGTGAAGGGCAAATTCCGAGATACTGTGTTTGTGGGGGATTGACAGTTAAGGCGGGTGAGGGAGTCACGTCATCATCTCCCCTCCCATTCACCTCATTTCGCTCTGAGCTGAGCTCCACAGCTAACGCAGTCTTACGGAAGCGACTTTGTGACGCTGCCACCAAATACTCACAGAAAAATCCACAAGTTAATACACACGCTGTCTCTAGAGTTTCTCCACACTGAATCCTCCAGGCACTACTTACAAAAGGTTACATTGACAATCGTGTTACGTTATTTTTAAAATGTTTCCTTTTCTTAGCACAAGCACAGCTGAGAAGCTTCGATGCATGTGCTCTGTAACGCGTTAAAAAATCACACATTTAATCACACTTTGCATTCCAAGTGAAGGGGAACTTCTGTCAATGCATGATTTCCTGGCACACCGATTACATTGATCAGCGCTTCCCGATTCATTTTACCCTCGCACCCCCTTGGTTTGAGAAGAAGTCTGAAAAAATATGAGGTTAACACAGAAAAACAGATCACCAATTGAAGCTTTATGAATAATCGATTCGCCATCAATAATTGTTTTGGTAAAGCCATACTCAGTGTAATCCTCCTTCCATTTTATAATTTTTCCGCCACTAGCCATGATTAAATGAATGGTAAAAAAGTAAGAGCGAAGCGAGGTGACTTATTCAGGCAGGCAGGCGACAGCTCAATAGCTCGAATTTGGATATGAGTAGGTTCTATTTAGTCCCCAGAAATATCTTTGGTAGGAATGGAAGTTGAATTTAGTCTTTAAATTTCTATGGTGAAGAAAAATATATGCAATGATGACTAAATTTAACAATATAAAGTCAAAACTTGTATATATAAAGTCATTCCTGAATATATAAAATCAAAACTTGATTATATAGTCACTGTCGGAATAAATAAAGTCAAAACTTGGGCGCAAGGCAGGAACCAATCCTGGCAGGGCACATTCATCATTTTCAAAACATTAACCGAACATTGTTTTCTTAATTTATTTTTCTGAATACGTTTTTGTTCACTTAGTTCAGTTCAGAGTCGTTTCAATCAATATATTTTGACTTTCACTTTATATATTCAGGAATGAGTTTATATACTCCGATGTTGACTTTATATAATCATGAATGACTTTATATATACCGACGCTGACTTTATATATTCAAGTTTTGACTTTATATATTCCGACAGTGACATTATACAGTATATTTAAATTTATGACTTTATATATTCGGGAATGACTTTATATATTCAAGTTTTGACTTTATATATTCTGACGCCGACTTTATATATTCAGAAAATCTATGTATTTGCCTGTTTGGCACCCCATAGTATATGTGTGTGTTGTGGTCCCCGGCCAGGGCTGGAGCCCGGCTGGGACGCCCAGGAAGACCAGAGGATTATGGCTTGTGCCTCCTCCAGACCGCGAGGGGGCGTCCGTCCTGGTTATGTTGGGGGCCTCGGGTACATGGCTTGGAAGCCCAGCCCTGTAGGGACCCGTGGCCACCGCCAGGCGGCGCCCCGGTGCCGGAATATCCTGTGTGGTCCCCGGCCGGGGCTGGAGGACCAGAGGAGGGCTTGTGCCTCCTCCAGACCGCAAGGGGCGATCACCCTGGTTGTATTGGGGGCCATGGCTTGGAAGCCCAACCCTGTAGGGGCCTGTGGCCACCGTCAGGCGGCGCCCAGGTGCCTGAGGAACCCTGGAGCCCAGCACTTCCGCCACACCAGGAAGTGCTGGGGGGAAGACCACAGGGGACATCCGGACGGCTTCCGGGTGCGCAGCCGGCACTTCCGCCACACTGGGGTGTGGCTAGGACTGATTGCCAGGAAGCAGCTGGAGCCCATCTGGGTTCCCATTTTAGGGGCCACCTCCCTCCAGTCAGAGACAAGAGTCGGGTGGAAGAGTGGCAATGTCTGGAGAAGGGAGGAGGCAGTAAGAAGAAAAGAAAGAGAGAGAGCGAGAAAAAAGAGAAGAAGAGAAGAGAAGGCATTGGAGTAGCCTGGACTGAGGGGTATTGGGGATTAGTGAGCTGAATTGTAAAAAGAGATGAAGAATAAACGTGTGTTTGTGGGTGACATTAACGTGTCTGCCTGTCTGTGTCCGGGGCAAGGTTCACAGTGTGTATATATGTACACATGTATGTGTATATATATAGATATATATAAAAATATATAGATATGACAACAACACTCATATCAATGACAAAACAATTACATTAACAATCATGTTACGTTATTTTTAAAATTTTTCCTTTTCTTTTTCATAACTTCTTTAACACACTACTTCTCCACTGCGAAGTGCGGGTATTCTTCTAGTATTTTTATATATACATAATTCAAGATCTCTTGAGTTATAAATATTTAATAGAGTATTTGTCTTAATTAGAAAAATTAAAATATCAGTCTATTCAGTTTCTAATCCTCTTGTATATTTCCGGGTCATGGGGAACTTCTGCCTACTAGGACACCCTCCAGTCTCAAATAGTCTCCTAACACTTATGTGTTTGATATGCGGAAAGAAAATGTAAGTACCTGGGTGAAAACCAATGAAAACATGAGGAGAACATGGACATTTTGCACAAAAGTGACCAGACTGGAATTAGAATCCAGGACTCTGAAGTTGTGAGGCAGAAATACTAACCAGTGGTCCATTATACCTCCATAAAACACACTGTATATCAATCCAATTATTTTCTAAATTAATATTATCCCATTCCAGACCTGTAAGGTATGCAAAATCTATTCTAGAAGTGTTAAGCACGAGTCATGATCCAACTCAGGAGAGAAATGCAAAAATACAATATTTAAACATATATCCATCCATCCATTGTCTAACCCGCTGAATCCGAATACAGGGTCACGGGGGTCTGCTGGAGCCAATCCCAGCCAACACAGGGCACAAGGCAGGAACCAATCCTGGGCAGAGTGCCAACCCACCGCAGATTTAAACATATATTCTAAATATAATTAAATAATACTCCTGAAGGGAGGCATGGTGGCACAGTGATAGACCAGGGTTCGCATCCTCCCTGCATGGAGTTTGCATGTTCTCCCCACGTCTTTGGGGGCTTTCTCCGGTTGCTTTGGTTTCTTCCAACAGTCCAAAGACATACAAGTTAGGTGGACTGACAATACTTAATTGGCGCTAGTGTGCAGTTGGAGCATGTGTGTGTTTGCTCTGCGATGGACTGGCATCCTGTCCAGGGTTTGTTCCTGCTTTGTGCCCTGTGCTGGCTGGGATAGGGTTCAGCACCCCCCATGACCCTACTCAGGACAAAGCAGTTTAGAAAATGACTGACTAATAACACTGCTGAAACTGAGATCTAGATATTTTGAAAGATATTTTAAAAACATTACCTGAAAATATTTTTTAAAGCATAGCAAAGATTCTTCAATATATTTGAAATACTGTCCAGTATGTACATTTCACATTCAATTTTTAAGCACTTTAAGAAATTCCTCGGTATTCTGACACTGCTAATAGTTCCATATGGATGTTGAGTTGCAAGTTGTCATTTTTTAGGTTAAAGGGACTGCTGCTAATAGTATAATTTGTTTCTTACATTTTTTTTCAATGTTTTTTCTTTTGACTATTATTATATTGGGATTAGTCTAAATACTAATATATTTTTCTGTTCTCGTTTAGAGGGGTGGTAGGTTGTGCTTAGGAACACAGTGTCCCAATGTCTTATTCAGTTGCTGACATTTGCCATGTTTCTGAGATAATTTGTCACCTATAAAGCATTTGTCCACCAGAATGCTATCAATTTCTACAACATGACTCCTAAAATTAAAATTGATTACCACCTACACTTTAATGCTGCTTCCAATAACCCTCTTATATTGTCTGACACATGCTGCCCTGAAACCGAGTTTCTGCTCGGGCCCTCTGTGCTCGATCACTGCTAAAGGGCCGCAGGTCAGGATGTTACCAATAAAGCCGGCAGTGCACACTTAAGTAGTTCTCATTTCACATGAAGCTCTCACTGGGACCTGTCCATTATGCACGCTTGGTTCAGACTTTACATTTTCCTGTTCAAGCGATTGAAACGGTTAATTTAGAATTAAATTCATCATCTAAAATGACTGATTTCTGTTTTTATTTTTTTTACAATCAACTTCTGCCAAAAAAAAAAGTGAAATACTTTAAAATTATATAGAAAATCAAGCAAAGGCTAGTGGTGCATCCTCACAGTTCCAAGGACCCAGGTTCAATTCCCAATCCAGTCTGTGCCCAAGTGGAATTCCCCCTGTGTAGCAGCTTTGTCAAGGCACTCAGCTTTCTGCCCATATCTCGAGGACCTGCGTATCAAATTAGCTGAAGTCCCTGAACTGACACAGTTTCAGTGCCTCTGGCCCTGTGCATAAATGTGCCCTGTGGTTGCCTGATGCTCCAACTATAACTGTTTCCTATTTTCCATACAATGGTCTGCTCCCACCTTCCCCAGCAAACGTACATTAGATTAAGTGGATAATGAAAAAATGAATAGCAAAGTGAAGCTTTATAGGCATTTAAAGATGATAAGACAACACATTTTCACAAAAGTGCAGCCTTATATTTCTACTTATGTGACAGATTTATTCCACTAGCTTTCAGTTAAGATCCAATATTACAATCCTGTTTTTCACATATAGAGACACAAAGAGCTAAAACCGTCTTTTACATTATAAAACCTATTAATGCATATACCCTAATGCATTCCCTTCAATTACAAGATGAATTTATCTCTAAACTCCCACAAAAAATAAAACAACTATAGGAGGTCCTCATCTCCAGGAGCTTAGGTATGGTTGTATCTGTATTAATGTTGTATCTGCATTTTCTTCCAACGTCTGTGTTCATTTTTCCTTCAAGTACTTCTTTTTCCCTTCCTCACCCCAAAGATGAGCACACTAGGTTGATTGGGGACTCTAAATTGGCCTGCTATGAGTGAATGTGGATGACATGGATGGCCCAATGGTGGTGCTGCTGCCTTGTAAAGGAGACCAGGGTTCATGTCCTGAGTTTTCATGTTTTCCTCATGACTGCATGGGTGTCTTATGGATGCTCTGGATTCCGAAGACATGTCCTGGTGTGTGTGTGTGTTCACCCTGTGATGGTCTGACACTCTCTGCAGGGTTTGTTTTTGCTTTGTACCCAATGCTAGCTGGGATTTGCTGCACCCCCCCTGCGACTCTGGTCTGGAATAAGGGGATTAGAAAATGACATGGCACTACAATAAAATGTTAGTTTGTATTAATGTGTCCAGCTCCAGTCTGAAATGTTTCTTTATTTTCACTCAGTACTCCTGGAATATCCTTTGACTCTTTGTGACATGGAAATGGAATGACGCAGTTCATAAAATAAGTGGATGGATGAATGGAATGATTGAATTAAAAGCACCTGGGATGTGCACCTACTTAAAAAGAAGTCTGGCTCCCATTCCTCTAATTAGTTCCGAAAACCTAAAACTTAAAAGTGACTGAAAGAACGTTACAAAGCGGAACTCGCCAGCACAAAATTCATGTGACATAATCTGAAAACTCACATAACTGCTCATTTAATGGCAGTGTATTTGGGCATCATGGCATTGTTTTCTGTATTGAATTCCTGATTGAACTGAAGTAGGAGGCGAGTTGTTTAGTTATAAGACTCCTAAACCCCAACAACTTTCCTGTAATGAACAGATTGGCAAACAGCCTGAACAAAATTGTTAGAGAAGGGTTGGATCAGGAACAGAAAAGAGATTACATGTCTTTTTTGAAGGGGAGAAGGCCGTCTTATGATCTGAATTCAGGCAGAGGGTCATAAACAAAAGATCAAAGTAACCAGTAAACTGAGCCAGGGGATAATGACTAAAGGCCGAGATAAACTGGAGCACATGCAAATGTTCTTTTATACAGATTATCCAAAAACTAGCATATGCAAATTATGACATCCTAAATAGTCCTTGTGTGTTAACATCATACTTCACATCTATGTAAGAAGTGCAGAGTGCATGCAGGCATAAAACAAATTCTCAAAATGGCACCACAAATGGCAAAATGTCATGTCATTTTTCTAACCCACTTAATCCAGACCAGGGTCCTTGGAGGAGACTGGAGTCAATTGCAGCTACCATAGGCTATAAGGCAAGAACAAACCCTGGCCTTGGCATCAGTCAATCACATGGGGAACACCCACACCCAAAACACATACAACCTCCAATTTAACCTCGCTTTTCACCTAACTTGCCGTATCAACGAGTGAAATTAATCAGTCCATTTCAGACTGGGTGCTGGGCATATTAACACACTCTAACAGCCTCTTGTCATGTCATGGCATTTTCTAACCTGTTAAATCCAGACTAGGGCCATAGGAGCACAGGGGCACAAGGCAGGAACAAACCCTGGAGACAGAGTCAGACCATCAGAGGGTGAACATCCACACAGACACACACGCACACACACACACACACACCAGGGCATGTCTCTGGGCAGTGGGAGGAAACCTGAGCACCTGGAAGAAACCCATACAGACATGAGGAGAACATGCCAACTCCACGCAGGGAGAACCTGCGACTCAAACCTGGGTCTCCTTGCTGCGAGGAAGCATTACTACCGCTGCACCACCATGCAACCCCTGATGGCAAAATGGGCTCCCAAAACGATGGCAAAATGACATCATTATTACAATGATCCAAATAGTACAACTAATGTAAAGTAAGCATATTCTTATCAGAAAGTACATGAAACATGTGCAAAATACCAAAATAATCAGATTTATAACGCTACCTACCAGTACAGAAGAGGCTTCATTGCTTTTAGCCCTTAAATGAAATTAGCATTTAATTTAAATTTATATTAGTATTTCATTTAATTTTAGGACAGCGCACTTCTCATACAGCAAACGACTTTGCTTTTTAATAATTATAGCCATCATTGTATTGTTATAAATAAGTCTTTCCATTGTCTTTTTGCTTCTTGGTGTCTTCCAGTGTCACTGTCTTTACGATGAAGTTAACAGTGTTAACCATGGGATGACATTAGATGATGAGTCTCATCGCAAACCATCCACCAACATGGCCACCATTCGCCTCTGGAGTTTTACATTTTGAAATGCCAAGTGGGGGTTTGGCCAACTGAGTGACTGGCATTTTTCATAATGACATTGTGCCCCAGGCACTCATTCTCCATAGTCTTTATGCAGCCTAGTAACTTCTTCTTAATTGCTTTTACATATTAGTTTTCAGTCCTTTCCAACAGCCAATTTTTTAAAAGATCTCTATTTATAAGCGTATATATTAATTAATATGGAAATATTAATTTTTGTTTGGTGTTCAATGTTGTATTTTTCTGTTTAATTTTAACTATAATATTATTTGTAATTGTGTACACATCATGGGAGGGCAATTAATATAGGAAAAAAATTGAACTGAGTCATACAGGGAAAAACGTTAAAACCAACTGTCTTGTTGCTGTATTTGATAAGCGCAAATGTTTTGTGGCTTAATTATACAAATTGTGGATGTGAGTAGTAAAGGTTAATTGTCACACATGCTGTTTATATACAACACAATGAGATGCACTTCTTATCGAGGTAGTTAATGTTCTGTCAAAACCTCACGGCTTTGCTGCCTGATTAGTGAATAAAATAATCTGACAGGAGGATTTTAACTAGTATACTGTAACACGAAGGTCCTCTACAACATACATGTTTGGCACATTGTGCACAAGACGTATGCATTTACTAGTAGTCCCTCCATTGAGTGTACACAATAAAAGTAATGGGCAGGCAGAGGCACTGTCACAGAGGCAATTATGGTGACTGGGAGCAGTTTCAGGGCTGCCAACACAGCTAATACCCAGTTTAAGATGTTTAAAGTGTACAGAAAAGCTGAAGAGAGCCAGACCTGTACAGCCTGAGAAGGGACTGTAACAGATGTGGAATGTACTCATACAAATTTAGAAATACGGACAAACTGTCTCTAGTTATTCATCCTGGGAAACAGAAATTGACTTGTAATAACGTGATTACCCGAAGCAGTCTTATCTAGGACTTAAAACTGAGCATCTCTTCACATTGACTGTAAAATTCTGATTAACTACTGCATAAAATCATGATTGCAGTTCACTAATTATATTTTTGGGAAGAATAATAAAATTTTCCAAGTACAAAATAAACTTGCAGTGTATATTTTGTTTAATTTCACAAATTCAAAGTGATTTCCAAGCAAAATATGTAAACAAAGGCAGAACTATAGTCATAATGGGGTGGGGGGGTACCTCAGTCAGAGTGAGTATTTTATAGTGTTTAAAAAAATGAATGCCCTTCTTTCCGGTGCACAGCAGTGCATCATCCTGCTTCAAGCACCGCGTCCAGTCAGTCCCCAGGTGGAGTTCACACGTTCTCCTCCTGTCTGCATTGATTTTTCTTCCAAGCACTCTGCTTTACCTCCTGCATCCCAAAATTGTGTGTGTTAGGTTAACCAGTGATGCTAAATTGGCCCTGTGTGAATGATTGTGTGTGTGTGTGTGTGTGTGTGTGTGTGTGTGTAATGGAACAGCAGAGGACTGGCATCCCATACAGGGCTTGTGTCTACTGCTGCCAAGATGGCCTCTCATGACCCTGATTGAGTGAATATCATGTGATATTCTTTTATTTTAACACTACACTTATCTATTTTTTGCCATTTTTCCACCACTGGATTTTTACAACAGATAGGCAAAGTTTAATACTCCCTTAGAAAACAGAAACTTCAGAGAGAGAAGTGCTGCACACCACAGCCTTTTATTCAAAAATGGCCCCAGTGATGTGCTACATCAATAGTGTGGAGATCTATCGCACTTCTTAATGAAATTTAATCACGTGGCATGCCGAACATGGTCAACTGCACAAACTAATAAAAACAAACCCATATCCTTACACAGCATTAAACTGGCATGTACTGTTGAGATGGATATGTTGGCCATTCTTTATAATCACAATTGTGATATGCACCTCTCCCTAAGCCATACGTTTCCAGTGGCCATCGTCGCTAGGCAACGGCTGTCATTGCTCACTGATGGCACTTGCTAGATTGTTACAAATCTAAATAAGAGCAGCATTTAAACAAGCCAGGGCAGCACAGCGAGGCAATGATTAGTGCTGCTGCCTCATAGCTTCAGAGGAACCTGGGGAAAGCTTTGAATTCTGGTCTGTTTACTGCTTGTGGAATTTGCAACAACTCCCTGTCTCTGCACTCCAGCTTTCCTTCAACAGCAACAGCATCTAAGTGTATATATATCATGTTTTCATACAGTACATAATTAAAGCTGACAAACTGTACGCATAAAATATAGTTATGGCCCTGAACCTAATTAATCATGTCTAAAATGGCTGAATGGATAGGTTTGTGCAAGTTGTACTCAACTCACAAGGTCTTCTCCTTAGCTGACCTTTTGATCTCAGCGCTTTATTATTTTAGGGGTTTACTATTGTAGCAGTGCTACTATTAGTGAGAACTGCATCTCCCAGCAGTCCCTGCAGGGGCTCTTGGGGTCAAAGGTGGTCAAAGTAGTTTAAAAGGAGGGCAGGAGGCCAAAGGAAAAAAGTGTTTTTTGTTGTTGAATTTTTGTGTGTCGTTTACCTGTTGGACTGCCTTCGGTTAATCAAGCCATATTTAGTCGCCGTGTCCTGGATTGTATTCGTTGTTGGAGTCTACCTGTGTGTTGAGGACTGCTTGTGGATTCATGGCTTTCCTGCAAGTATAGGAGCGCTCCTGAACCATCCATCTGTCTTCACCCTTACAGTGTCTACCAGTAGGACATACAGATCCCTGGACTTACTCCCGTCATCTATCATTACATCCAGTGAGTTATTCCATGGACTTTGCTGTGTGGTGTTTGCGTTTTTATGTTTAATGTATTATCGCCGTAGGGGTACAGGGGTGGTATTATTGTTTTTTAGTGTAATTGTCTTTAGTTCCCAGTGTGCTTTATTTTGTCTCTGTTTTTGAGTTTTTGCGGGTCGTTCCAAGGCTGGGGGCGTCCCTGGGATCTGCTCTACAAAATAAATAAATCACCGTCCTATTGACGATGAGAATCTTAGCGGCACCGGACTGCTACACTCTTCTCAGTGCTAAAATAGTTGGTGATGCTGTTCCCATGGGCATTGGTTTGATTGTTGCCCTACTTTCTGTCTGTTTAGAGTTTTCAAGTTACCCCCATATCTACAGGCATTTTCTACAAATTCCATTTTCTTTCAATATTCTAAAGATAAGCATTTTAGGTTTACATGATGCAGGTTGTAAATGGGCAGTAAATAAAACAAAGAAGAAAGGAAAAGATTTGGGTCACCCTCAGGCAAACCCCATATATAACAAAATGATAAATATGAATGAATGTGTAGTGAGAGAAACGTCTTCACAGAAGAGAGTCTATCATTACACTGGAGAAAGATGGCAGTGGTGCCAGTTATGAAGTTGGTAACGTAGAAGGTGCAGGGCCAGCAGATGATGTCATAAAGCCGTAAGCTGTTGATTTCTAGATCTGCAGAGGGAAGGAGAAGAGAAGCATTACAAAACAGAGCCAGTCCTTGGGTCAGGCTGCAATTATAAGTTGACAAGCTCTGAAATCGTCTCCTAGGCATGCGTGAGTAATAGGGCCCAATATTAATGAACCTTGGGGAGTGTATGAGTGTATCATATTATGGCCTATGTCCTTTCTAAGTTAGCTCTTTGCCTTGGCCGTATATTGTCTCTCTGCAATCCTAATATGGAATGAGCAGGCTCTGAACATAGATGGTGCTATGCTCCAAATGGCCTCTTATAACACCAAATCAGTAGCCCTACCTGGAGTAGGACTGCAATTACATCATGCCATACCATAATCCTAAGAAGGGTCGCATGGGGCTGGAGCCTATCCCAGCAAGCATGGGGTCCAAGGCAAGAACAATTAGCAGGGCACTAGTCCATGGCAGTATTGTATAATGGTTGTGAAAATATGTCATGCATGATGTTCTAACTAATATCACTTATGCTATAATGTGTTTCTGCAAATGTGGGATATAGTGCTAAAAAGGAAATTCGTTTTATGCCTCTATTTTATTATTTCACTAATGCTGTTATTGCCATTCAAGATTTAATGTTGCACATTATTACATCTTTGTGCAAAATGAAAAAAAAAGAGAATACAGAACACAAATCCTGTATTTAGAAGGCATTTTAGTTATATGAAAAACAACAGTCTCTAAGCCAGACAGAAGCAAGACAGGCTTCTAGCGGCACACACATTTTTTTTAACAGCTCTTATTTAAATTATTCCGTTTTCTTTAGGATTAAATTAAAGGCACTTTCTTGTGTAAGCTTGCCTGATTTTACAAGGCCACCTACGCTTTGGACTGCCACATCTTCCTTGTCCAGATTGCTGCTGGTGGGTGGTTGAAAATCTCCTACTGTGATGCCCACTTATTCCTAATTCCCTTATTTCCTTTTGTTCTTTGGTAATGAATTTGTGATTTAGGGTCAAAAGCATGCTGGTGTGTGTGACTTTTTCTTCTTTACAGTGAATTATGAAGCAACCTCTTTGGATTATTTTAAAACATTGTTGAGCTACATTAATGAATTAATACTGTATGAAAATGCCACCTCTGATAAATTGCCTCTATCTTTTTGAAAATTGTCCAGTAAAATTATGTACCATTATTATACAGGAGTCTGTCAGAATCAAGGAAAATTGAAACACTTTTTCCGGACAGAAACAAAATACAATGTTAGGCCAACAACATGATTGTGCAATACTATAAAGATTCACTCAGTGTCACAGGAGCTGGAAGCCAGTGCTATTTCCCTGCAAAGCATTCTGCTTCTTTTGGGAGCTCTGGCGAAAGACTGCAAGATATTTGCAGTCCTAAACTCATCACTCAGTTTCTCAGTAACTTTTGCATTTGTATGATGCCTGCACGTCCTGTACCAAGATGTGGCGTTCTTATTTAACATGACATTAATCACTCCATACTTCACAAGCTGCTAAATGTGAGCACAGAAGTGATTGCCGTAAGGTAAATGAACTCCGAAATTCTAATACTAGCCAAAGAGTCTAAGAGGAAAATAATGTACAAGGACAGCATTGCATCATCAAGTTCAGACTTTGAACTCTTTTTCATTTACATGCAGATGTTTTCCCAAGATGCACTTTAATCTACTAGTTTAAATATATTTTAAAACAATGAATTTACAAAGGCAGACTTACTATATAAAACAGTCATTTCTATAGTGGACTAAGAAGCAAATGTACAGTAAGGTCCATCAAATCTTGCTGTATCTTCTGAACATATTAACAGACATTCATGTTTGTTACATTTTTTCTTCTATTCTACTTATTTATTTATTCCTCATAATTACCGACAACTCTACACTTAAGTAACACCTTACAATGACAAATTAGAGTATTGAATTCAGTTTATTGTTTTGTAGCAGTGCAGTCTCAAAGCATTGTAGTCAGTCAGTCAGTCATTGTCCAACCCGCTATATCCTAACACAGGGTCACATGGGTCTGCTGGAGCCAATCCCAGCCAACACAGGGCACAAGGTAGGAACAAATCCTGGGCAGGGCGCCAGTCCACCGCAGGGCACAAACACACACACGCACCAAGCACAATTTAGGATCGCCAATATACCTAACCTGCATGTCTTTGGACTGTGGGAGGAAACTCACGCCGACACGGGGAGAACATGCAAACTCCACACAGGGAGGACCCGGGAAGCGAACCCAGACGGGTCTCCTAACTGCAAGGCAGCAGCGCTACCTCTGTGCCCCCGTGCCACCCCAAAGCATTGTAAAAGTACTACATAATTATTACACATTACGATACAGATTAGTTTTAATCAGATAAGTAAACAAAGTAGTCCAAGCTACCTACATAAATGGAACCAACCAATTTCTGTCCATTTGTTAATTGTTGAACTATGACCAGTTGACAACAGAAAGAGGAAAACAAAACCTCCAATCCACAACATCCCTGGAAAAAACAAACTTCTGAGGGGTCCATGGTCATTTAATAATACAAAGTCAAAAGACAGAGTTAGACACAGTCAGAGTCCTGGAGATCCAGGCCAACTGGCCACCGACTCCCGTCAGGGCATTATACAGTAGAATCTGTGCTGGGCCATCTATTGTGACAGCAGAATCTCTCCACCTCGTCGACTCCCAGTATCACAGATGAGTTTACTTGTGCAGGAAAACTGCTTGGAAGTTGAGCAGTGCCAGCAAGTGCTATAGCAGGAGACTGTGAAGAGAAACAGAAAAGAGGATTTTTAGGAATGGTTCATAAATATTGTAATTATTATATTTTTGTACAAATGATTAACAAACAGAGATGCAAACAAAACTGTTAATTGGTAGCTCTAAACTAGTGAGACTTCAGGCTGGATTTAAAAGCTGAGACCAATGAGACATACCTTATATAAGTAGGCAGGGCCACAGCTTTGTGATCCTATAACTGAAAGTTTTACTTCCTACTGTTATTTTATTAAATCTTGGAGTCTTTAGTAGGCTGTCATCTTGAGATCTGAATGCACATTCCGGTTTCTAAGTACGGTATATACTCACATATAAATCGGGTCTTGAAACCTGAAAAATCAATCATAAAATCAGACCCTGACTTGTACACCCGTTCAAAAATGTGATACTTAATTTTTATTTTTTTTACATCTTCTTGCCTCCTCCAATCGCCCTCATCAGTTTCTCAGGCGTTTCGAAGTTTGCTGCAGCAGCGCAGTTACCAATTTCTTTTGCTACTTCAACGACGTTTAATTTAAAACCAGCTTCATATTCTCTTCTGATAGAACACTCCGTTGTAGATAAGGGATTCTGTTACAATAAAGGTGTATGAGGGTGTGAGATACAAAAAACACAAATCAGTGCAAACGTTGCTTAGAAATAGTTTGGGTATTACTGTGTGGTCAAGTAGGCACAATAGATAGAGAGAGAGAGAGGTTAGGAGCACACGCTGATACAGCGCATACCCACAAAGAAAAAAAGGCTGTGTGCTCCGTGTTTACTCTCTCAGGCGAGTGTTAGCATATCGTAATCTCTTGTACCAATAGCTTGAGTTTTCCACATTCGATTTATACGAGCGGCATTATAAAATACCAGAAATTATACTGTAAAATCAAGTCCCGATTTATCCGTGGGACAACTTATCCATGAGTATATATGGTAGCAAGAAGTCTATATAAGTAAGCATGGCCTTGGCCATTTAAAGCTTTATATGTAAGAAGGAGGATTTTGAAATCAGTCATAAGCTTAACAGGAAGCTAGTGTAAAGGTTTACGAATAGAGTTATGTGGTTATACTTTCTAGTTCTTGTAATGATTCTCGCAGCAGCTTTTTGAATTAAGTGATATCTGCATATAGAAGGATTTGAAGTAGTCAGTCCTGGTAGAAATAAATACATGAATTTAAATCTCGGTACCCTCCATATTTAGATGTAATGCTGGAAAAACAGGTCTTTGGATAATTTTTCTTTGTGTGTTTTAAAAGACATACCGGCCTCAGGTATGTGCTAATTCAGTGAAACTACTGGTTAGTTCAGCTGAGTTAAAAAGTGACACAATGTTGTTGTTGTTGTCTGCATCACTTTTCCCAGTAATTAACAGTTTTTATTTTTTTCTGCATTTAGAAAGAAGTACTTTACAATTAATTAAAGCCACAATTGGAGAAATATCATTTGGTCATATAGTAAGGTATAGTGGAATATCTGAGTAAAAATTAAGGCTGGCTCCCAATGAAAGCATGCAGAGTAAAACAGCTAAGGTCAGAGGACATTCTGCAGAACATTATATTTAACTTCTGAATATAATGAAGGAGGACTCTCAACACATTGCTCTACATGTTGAAATTGATTTGGTAAATATAAGTAAGCCACGTAAAGTCAGTACCTGAGAGCCAAATGTAATTTTCCAGCCTGTTTAATAGAATAGGGTTGTAATTGGTGCCCAAGGGTGTGCTTGAATCTAACCACACAATTACTGAAGAGTTTCTTTCATTAGGGAATTTTAGAATGTAATTTACAACACAGGTTAGTGCCATTTCTGTACTGTGGCTGGTATAAACGCCAGACTGGAATTTATCAAATAACTTGTGATGTGTAAGGTATTTCTATTCAGCTTCATTCTCTTGTGTCAATTTTCTGCCAGCATCAAGAACCACGTACCAGTATAAGCTGGCATCATTTCTTAAAAACAACATGAGGCTTCAACACTCACTTACTTCCTACTTCATATGGAAACATGCCCCAGTGTAACAGCATTGTGGTGACATTGCTCTCAGTGATTTTTCTTTAGCCTCTGTTGTTGTGAGGACCATAGCTAAAACATGACTGCTTTGAATGATAATTTAAACACATTGGCCTACAGTAGGTGCTTGGATTGTTTTTGTTTTGTGTAATAATCCCATTTTATGTAAAATGAAGTCGCAAGTGCACTTGACACCGCACAGAGTACTGGCATCTACTGCAGTTTAATCAGGTGACAATGTTCAAGGCCTGTTTGATACATAATAGAATAATATGCAGACAAATATCAAAGACATTGGATGAAATACATGAAATGCCTGAAACAGTGCAAGGAAAAAAATAAAACGAGAATATAAAAAAGTAGCACAAGTAACAATTACTAGAGCAATTTGTAATAGAAGATTGTTACTATAGCAAGCAACTAAAGCACAACACTGACATCAACTACCTGTGAGAGGAAATATAATTAAAAAAAGCATATTTCCAAAACAATGGAGTTTCATATGAGTTGATTTTTCATAAAACAATATCAAAGTGAATGAAGTGATGATGTTGTAATTTGCACATCTGCCTGATAACTGGTGTTTCACTGCCCGCCTTGCCACCATTAGTGTGTAGTTTCCCTTTTTCCTCCCACATCTGAAAAAGTGTGGAATTGTGCATTGTGATGTATTGACATGCCACCCAAAGCTGTTCTCCCAAATTTGCAAGGGCTAGAGTTGGTTCAAAAAGGGGTTTATAACAACTGCTGTACTTAATTGGAACCATTTTATTAAATTACTAGCTGTGCTATGATGGGTTGAAATCTAAATATTCAACACAGACTTCAGCATTAAAGTTTGCAGTGCACAGTGAAATGCAAATATCTCTGTAATATGCCACTCTGTATGGGATTTGTAAAAGCAGTGTTAATGTGTGTGATGTGCCATCTACTGGAATGTCAAATGCAATGAATTCTGTTACTAAAAATGTGTGTGATGTGCCATCTGTTGGAATGACAGAGACATAGCAACCAGACTGAGATACAGACAGACACACTGACACTTATCCTTTTATTAAGGTGGACTGTTACCTGCAGACACTCTCATCTTTTTTAATTGGCTCTTGTCTTTTTTTGAGTTTGAAAATAGTTTCAACATGCAAAATTCAAGAATATCCAACAAAGCTGTCCTAAGAAAATGTCCTGACGAGGCACTGTCTGAAATGCATTTAATAAGAAATCAAACAATAAAGTCTGCTAGCATTCCCCATATCAAATTACTATAAATAACAAGGTCACTTCAAACTGTAGTCAGCCATAGCAGCATTGGGCACAAGATTGAAACCAACCATGACCAGAATGGCAGTCAACTGCACAGCAGTCTTATTTATTCATTTTACAAAGCAACTTCTCCAGAAACAAGATGGCAGCAGACTGGATCTTATCCGTAGTTCATGGAGTACATGACAGACAGATTAATTCATCATAAGGCAATCCCCATTACTCATACAAATCTAATAACCCACATGCCTTAGAGACAAAGAGCTGAGTACGAAAAGGAAACAAGCATGGACACAATGGGGACATGTAAACTCCACAAACAGTGACCATGTCAAGAGTCAAACTGGGAAAGAACACAGCTGGCCACTGTTCTACTTTCCTGTCCTGTCAAGATGGATGTTCAATGCGGATGAGGTGACACACATTTTTAGCCTTTAATTAAATGAATATGATGGATTTCTTGAAAATATGAACTCTGCAAATGTGAAACCGAAATGAGTACAAAGGTAAAGGAATGCATTTTAAAATAACTATGCATCAAAGTCTCGATATTTAAATAAATGAATAAATTCTGTTTAATCTGCCTCCATACGGACATAATTAGGTTGTCTGAGGGTAGTCATATATACTTCACATAGGCTGCTTGCCAGTAGATTTGATGTTTTATAGTTGTGTTTCTACTACATTTTACTTCTAAACTTTTGATGGCTCCAGGGCCATCAATATAATAATGAGGATACAAGGATGTCCACAGTAGATTGCCACCTGAATGGGAAAAATTGAGTAATTAAAGGGAATGACTGGAAAGAAAAGTATCTCTTTTAAAGAAGGCCCATTATATAATCTGTTTCTGGAAATAATCTAAAGAACACATTAAAGTTTTTGTACACTGTATATGAAAATAGGTATACTGTATATAAAGTTCTCAATCATAACATATTCACATACGTTTTATATACAATAATTGACTTTTTCCATTTCTAACTTATTTACGGGCATTTACTATTTCCCTTTCCCAGCAATTAACTTACATATTGTCGTCAGTCATGCATGTCTTAAAAAGGTGCGTGATACCACCTTGGGACAAGAGGGGGCGCTGGGGGTAACTGTTTTTTCACTCTCCACTCCAGATATGCGAAGACACCCCAGGACCAAGTCTAGCCCCTCCCACAACACTCTGGATGGCATAAAAACAGGCGGTCATTCTGAACATTAACCTCAATGGAGACAGAGCTCAGTCTGACGTGTGCTTTCGGGATGTTGAAGCCTCATCCACCTGACTGCCTGCAGGTATTATTTCTTTTTTTTCTGTTTTTTGCAGTTAAACAGGGTTGCCCGGTTGGTACCCCAACATTTTGTTGCCATCCCTGGTCTGTTTTCACCAAGTCACACTGTATAACCCTATCACAAGCAGTAGGAATGAGGGAAAAAATCCTTAGGCTTTGAAAGTGTTAAACGACTATAGACGTTAACTTACATTTTTCAGTCTATAGATCTCAGTCTGTTTGTAAGTTGGTATTTAAAAAGACATTTAATGAGCAATTGGAGTAAAGTATTTACCATAATTATCGGTACTAATGATATTACAGCAGGTTACTTTAGCAGATAGAGCTAGAGGACACACAAGCAAATTAAATCAAGGCCAATTTTTTCCTGAAATCAGGGAAACCATTTTCATATAAATGATAAGCACTACATTTAGGGGTTTAACAGAACACAGCTGTATGGGATGATTACTGAAAATAATGTGGAGGCTGTGAAGTTAATACGCTATTAACAGAATGAATAAATAAACAAAGCTAGCTGAATACCAATTGGCGAGACTTCATTTTCTATTAGAAGAGGCTTTAATGGTGAAAAAGTACATAGACAATTGCACTCATGTTGATATTGCACCTTAAAGTCTATTTATTCCTGTAATTTGTTTGCTATGATTAGCTGAGAAACAATTCTCTTTGGATATTTGCACCTGTTGTCATGATGCGAATTTTCTTTTAATTCTTTGCAGGCGTTTCCTTGGCCTCTACATATAATGGAGATATTGTTTTGGGGGCTTTAGTGTTTTAGGGTTCCAGTATATAAGCAGGGTGTCCACAGGGTGCCTAGAGCATTGGGCAAAATATTACCTTACCCGCAGTCATAATGGGTTTTGGAACATAGATTGCGGGTACCCCATGAGTGCAGGGTGAGGAACTGACACATACCTCTGGCAATAAAGTTGTTGAACAAACTGTATAGATAGAAATTGTAATGTTTATGCATTTTACCTGAAAATGTGCTATATGATATTTCAGTAATCTACAGTGCCTATTTAAAACGCATGCAGTTCAATTCTCAAAAGACGCACAAGAGAGGAACACTTTTCAAGCCCGCCTGTGGCTAAATTGTGTGGAGAAATGGGAAATTCTTGTGTCGTGACCACAAAAAAAAGTGGAAACCGCAAGATGGACATTACAGCCCAAAGACACATCGTGACAGTTGTGTGGCATCTTTTGCAAAAACATCATTCAGCGTCAAGTTCTTAATCTGACAACAGCAACCAAATATTTGACTGTTGATAAAATAAGAGCTATAAAGTGCTGAACAAACAGCATAAGGCAAGATGATATAACAGCAGTATATTACACAATTGGAGATTGCAAGTGAAAGTCTGTCATTTTGTCTTCACTGTACTATTATTTTTACTCTTTCCTTTTCATTGTTTATTTTTATTGTTTCAATTGTTGTATGGCAGCCATGAACACACACACTTTTAACACGGGTGCTAAAGAAAAAATGAAGTCTTCACAGCCAGTCGAGATAAAGAGAAATGTCCTCCTTGTAGAACCACTGACTGCCAATTGATGATGCCATGTGTACATTGCATTAACAAGTTTTACTTATTGAAGAATTAAGAGTCTAGCACTTCGTCCTCAGCAGCGAATAGCTCCGCAGTGACAAGTCAGCATTGATCTGTTGAATTCAGTTTATGGTACCAGTGTGAGTATTTTTCTGACAGGAATGTTTCTACACCATTGCGAGCACGCGTGCCTTTGAGGACATAAATTCTGACAGTGTAACTGCAAAAAATCAAGTCTTTGTAGTAATCTTTTAACTTTAATGTCAGAGAGCACTGACGCTCATGTACTCAAACACTTTGGAACAGGCTTCCTTACACGTGAAACCTATTTTTAAGTAAGAGCTAATGTGCAAATGTTGAATTTTTAATTAATATATAATAATCTTTTAAAATTTATTTGAAGTATTTATATTTGAAACCATAACAGAATTAATTATTAGACACAAGGAAAAGGATTGAATGTCACTCAAGGGTTAAGTAAATGTAACTTAAAGCTAAAAGCACATGAGGTCTCTGTCCGATCTTAGAGAAACTACTAAACATTATTTTCCAAGGCTGGAGTGAGGTAAATGAGTAACAAACACCCCTCCAGAAACCGGGGATAAACTGATGGGAAAGCCCATACCTCCCTCCTATGAAGTGGTGCTAAGATCAGTAGGGCAATCTGCAAAGCACCCCTCTTAACGAAGAATCGACATGAGTCCGAAATTACTGATGCCGTTAATTAATTGTAGGAGGTGAAACTGAATGGAGGAAGTTCTGCATATTAAAAGTCAGATAACGTGATGTATTAGATGAGGTAATGACAACAGTATAAAAGCAGATGAATTGTTTAAGTGATTGTTCACTCCATGGACTGAGGCATTTGCCCTACATTCTCATCTGGGCTCCATGACTGCCTTCTTCGAAGACAGAGGAAAGTTTTACCACGACACAAACAAAAGTTATGTTGCACAATTTAACAAAATGTGGCTCTTATATTTCTTTACAATAGAACCTTTATTCCATATTGCCCATGGGTGTGAATACTTTCACCTACAGACTCAATAGAAAACCCACAATATAAAAAGAATGCATGCTTTTCTTCTCAGGTGGCACCAGAAATATTCTGATGAATTTGTGTGTATATGTGTTTGACAGTGGTTCTTTTATGATCAAATTTTATTATGCAAGCATAAAAAGTCTGTTACCAAGCAAACAGATGCAACAAACCTGATGCTATATGACCTGCTTCTGTATAAAATCCCATAAATGTAGATAAAACAAACCCCAACGCTACCCTAGGGAAATAAAAAAAAAAGGTGACACCTGACCTCTGTAGTCCATTAGGGGCAAAAAAGAGAGAAAACACACCTTTACTTTTAAGTACTAGTGAATGTATGTTAGGGGTAGGATTGATGTTCAGTTATCTGGGATCATAATCACCGTGTTAGTTCCTGCCAAATGTTATCTTGGTCATTCCTTGCCACCTTTCCCAGCCGGCAGCTACACCTCCAAGACCTGTGGCCTCGATAATTTACTGAGGTTGAATCTAAATATCAAGCCTCTAACAAATGAAACTTTTCCCCACAATTGACGGTGTAAATATAAGCACAACAGAAAAGCAAATATGTAAAATTAAACTGATTAAGTGTATTTAAAATTAAACAACAAGAAATATGCAAAATTATATACAGTATATATAACCCTCCACCACAGCAACAACGTGACACCACCATATATAAATACAACAAAACCTCCCTTGCTACTGTCACATATAACAAACAACGAATAACAACAATGAATGATAAACGAAATGAATGATCATGAATTATAATCCGGTTATAAAAACTGTCCTGAAGACGGATGACTGTACGAGAGATAAGTGAGTTGTTTGAATTTCCCGGCAAATGGAGCAACCTCACCATGATTCCTCGGCACGTGGTGGATGATGATCCGACCCCGGGGTCTCTGCAGATGAGGGATGGAAGACAGTCCGGCGGAATGAAAAACAAACTAGAGTAAAAGCGCAATGTGAAAAAACAGCAGGTAAGCTGCTTCATGGTTCTGAAAAAATGGTCTCCTTCTTTCTCCTCTCCTCTCTCCTCTTTGTTTCCTGTGCTGGATGTAATTGACTGATAGTTAACAGGTGTTTTCCAGGTTTGGGGCTGCGGTTTCCTTCCATCATCCGTCCCCCTTTGTATTTACGGGGACGACATTTACTGATGCACACAAACAGCAAACGGGACGATGGAAACAAGACGCACTCGTACTAACATTTGACACTACTACTATGTAGCCCCGCTACAACCTAAATATTTAAGATAAGCCATGTTAAGAAAGGTAGCTTTCCACTGGATGAAGGATAATGCATCGCTAAACTCCAACCAGGATATTAGTGCTGGTTTAGCTGCTATTGTGCCAAACCGCTTCGGGTTTAGGTTAAGACATAGCGTGGAAAGATCCAAGAGTTAAAAATGGGAAGAGGAAGGAGTATTTTCATGGATAACAAGAGGCTATAAAATTTGAAATGACTCACTAAAAATTACAAACTTTTGGGTAATTGCAGAAAGTATTGATAAAGGTAACTGGTATTTGACCATAACAGGATGCACAAAAATGATCCATAGACAAATCCATGATATAGCGTCTTCAAGGGGATATGTATATAATCGGTGCACAAATTTGAACTGTATTTGCTGGTGATGTTTATTTCTTGAAGCTAGGTGAATATTTTTGAACACAGAGTTCTAGGAGATAGAAGATAATAGAATTAATATAACAAAGTAAGACTGTATTGTTCAGAATGGGTGATAGGGGGCCTTTTACAGTAAATCGTATAAAACAGCTACTAGTCTTGAATCTGTGCCTAATGAGAAGAAGAGGAAGAGAGGAAAATGATGAAAAAATAGGAACACTAGCAGATTTAAGGACTAACCTTAACTGTAGATAAATGAAAAAGAAATGTTTGATGGAATGGCATCCAGTCTAGGATGGGACTCAGTCTTACATGTGCTGCAGTTGGCATAAGCTTTAGTGAAGAGATACAACAATTTTAACAAAAGAACATTTACTCAGATGCAGAGAAGACTCTTTAAAAGTTAAGTGCAAAACTCATATTAAACTAACAACATGCAACAAAAACATTTCATATAACAAATAAAAATTTGTCCACATTCAAAAGACTGCAGAAGTTACATTGACCTTTAACTGAATGTACGATACTTACTCCAATACTTACACACTAAATACATTTTAAATGGAGTATTTCTTAACAGTTTATCTCCTTTGTATATTGTGGGTCTACAATGAAAGCAGGATATGTTGTCATTATTGTTATATTTTATTATATTTTTTATATCCACTCATTTCTTTCAGAACAGGCATACCGGAGACAAGGGTAATTGGCACCATGCAAGAAGCAACTGTAGGTGAGGCATACCATTTCTATAGGGCATACACTCATTCATCATGGGAACACCATTCCACTTTAATCTGTAGGACGAGAATGGAAACCTGAGTATTTAGTGCACTAAATCCATATACAGTAGTCAGTGAGTGAGCTGGGATCTTAAGACATGACTCTAAAGCTGTTGTAGATAAAATACATTTGGGCACAACCATCCATACTTTACTGAGAAGTTGTATTATTTATGATGAAGTAACAAGAACTAGCTGCATCGTGTCAGGATGAGAGTAGGGTTAAATAATGTACAAGTACAAACTACTGTGGGTATGAGTGGATTAGAGCAAACACTGCCACAGGTACTGGTAGGTTGACCTGCACCAGGTATGAGTTTAATTTTCAGTACCAGTCCATCTAACTATGAAATAAGTCTTCCCACCGTGCCATTTTGTTGTCATTATGGGTATGGCCAGGTACATGACGATTGTGATGCAGGGTTGCCAGGGTGTTGCCAGGGTGTTGCTAGGCCGCAAGACTGGGAGTTTGTGGTTATCATTTCTGTGATGGTATAAAGGTCAGCATCATACACTTCCTGGTTGTTCAAGAGGATATGATAAAGAATTAAGAATTAGTGTTAGTGAGTGCTTATATTCCTGATTATTAATTACTTTCTGTACCTCAACTACAAAATATCAAATTGGCTCTGGTTTGTTAATCTTCTTTGGTTTTCAACAAAAACAAAATGTCTCTTGATTTCTAACTTTGGCCTCAAGTTCTAAGCTGGTCCTTTCAAATCTACAACTTTGCAGCTACCAACCTTTGTTTATTGCTTCTAGTGGTTTGTCTCCTGATTGGCACTCATTCATCCCTGGGATCACCTAGCACGGTTTACACCACTCATTTCTTAATTATGCCATGGTTTCTATGTCAAAGCAGATATTAAACATTGCTCTGTATTTGATTTGTGCATTTAAAAGCTTTCAGAATATTCATGTAGTACAAAACTATTTATTGCCCATACAGTAACTGTGCAAGGAGTTGATTAAAAATTAGGAAGCTGTCTGCTTGTTAACTTGGATACTCCCAAAGTCTCTGACCTCCCATCATCCTAAAATCATGCAGCACAAAATTTGTATCTGAAAGCTATGTTCCCCTTCTTTTAGGGAAACATAAAATAAACTACTATTAGCAGCTCATAACAGTAGTTCATAGTTTATTATGAAGAATATGCTCACATTTAAAAGCTTAGAACAATTGGCACGATTTGTGTCTGCCATCTTGTGTAATAAGGGTCTGCTTTTGAGTTGACCTCACTCGTTTATTGTGAAGCTTGCTTAAAATTCTCTTGCCCATTGTCACGCACGCACGAGTAGGAGACCGCGGACGGATTTTAACACACCTGGGAAAACATTCGCCTGCAGGGAATGGCGGGGTACTAACTTTCTCCCTGTGCTTTCTTACAGAAAAAAGGACGCTCCGCCGCCATAAGCCAGCTTTGCCCGCAGTACGTTTACTTACGCCCTTCCTCCGCCATCTTGTCCTGACATCATTGGTCCCAGCATCCCTCACGGTTCCTTCCCAGCATTCCTCCACTTGCGGCTCCTCCCTCATAAAATGGCCGCCGACGCCATGCTTCGGTGTCTCGCATTTGAACTGTTTAGTTTATGTTTGACCTGTTTTTCTTTTTTTGATTATTGTGGATCGTCTACAATATACGGGGCCGGAAAACCCCAAACCTTTGTGCTGTCTCCTATTGGAATTATTACACCATCAAAGTCCGTGATTACATTTTTTAGTTTGTGCATCGCAGGTCATAGTGGTTTCTGTCCATCTGCTTTGTGTATGTGATAATATTGTTCATTATCAGCTGTGAGGTGCAATTCTAAAGGTTTTTTCCTAATTTGCATATCAAAGTAGTTCTGTTGACCTGACAATCTACTTCTTTTGGTGTTTCCCTTTTTGTTTAATTCCTAGGATATGATGACCTCCTGTAGCACATGCTGATTCAGACCTGCAAGGATTACCTATCTCACCAATGAGGATATCACTCATCAATGTTAAGAACACTTGAAATGGCTGACGAGGCTTCTCTGATTTTCTAATAATACTGAGATACAGATTTGTGTGTTTCCTTTATTATTTTTGTAAACTGCACATACATCTTTACAAAACAATTGAAAAGAAATCAGGACTTGTAGTACTGAAGGTTCATATTCATTTGTAATCTCCATTTACTGCATGTTTATTGGGGTCACATTCTGACGTGACAGTTGCTGCTATGTCATGTTTAGCAAATTTTACTGTTATTTTTACTGTAAAATGTCTTAATGTAATGTGTGTCAGGTTCAAAACAAACGTTGAAGTAGTCCAGAAACGCTTATCTATTTCTACCGTTTGTCATGGCACGTATAGGATCTAATGACCTTTCTTAAAATTTTCTGGTATCTAAGAAGTGATTTCCAAGAAAGGTGTAAAAATTCCCAAAATGTCCTAAATTTGTGTGCTCATATCAGCCCATAACATAAAAAGTGTCACAGGCAGTCTGATTAGAGTTTATAATGAAGAGCATTATTTCTTCTCTGAGTGAGGTGTAAATGATTATTTCTGTCTAAAGACGATTCACATGGATGGACTTCACGTAGTTCTGTGCCTCTGCTGTACATGAGTCTAAATCTTCATGCCTTCACTTTACCTATCGCCTTGGCTTATGAAAGTCCAGAGCAGCGTGTTTGCATTAAGTTTTTTTTTTTATCCAGTCAGCAAATGTTTATGAAATCAGATCCCCGTGGATGAAGTGTCACCCTTCATAATTCAGATGTTGCAAGTGATTTGACAGTGATTGTCTGGTATGAATCTAAAATCTGTCCTGACTCCTTTCTTTTTATCTAATCCTAATTTTGACAATGCGCTGCTTACTTTGTTGCTAGACAATTGTTATTATGTTTCACTCATGTGATGAGGAGTTGGGAAATGAAAAAAGGACTATGTGGCCTATCATCTGAATTTCCCCTTGGGATTAATAAGGTATCTATCTATCTATCTATCTATCGTGACAGATAGGGGGCTCTGTCAGTCCCTTGAACCCTCGGATCAGACGGCAGACACCAGATAAAAGTCCAATTATTTAGTTTTGAACAATAATAATGTGCACAAAGTACCCTAGGCTCCACTTTATTCATAAACAATAAACAATAACCAATACAATAACCAAATCCTCCATTCCCAGATGCATTGTCACCCTGCCACCCGACTCAGCTAAACTCACTGGGGTTTCACCGAGTCCTTTTATAGTTCTAGACCCGGAAGTGCTTCTGAACCCTCAGTCCATGTGACTTCGTAACACTTCCAGGTCAGTTCAAAACTCTTCTTTTTCATCCCAGAAGTACGTCATTTCCTCTGTCGCTGTGCCTAAGACGTACTTCCGGGTTATAGGGAAAATAAACATCTCTGAGCCTCCCTGCAGCATCTCCTGGCGGCCCGACATTATCCAGTAGGGTTGTGTATTAAAACTACATAGTCCATGATGCGCTGCTGGAATTCGGGGCATCTACATGTCACAGGGAGGTCTCCCTCTGGTGGCCTGGGGGTATTGGGCAGGATGAATGGCCAGCCATAGTCCACACTATTTATCATTCAAAGTGAATTTTGAAAACACTAATTTCTGTTTTCATTTGCATGTTCCATATCTTTCTAACTTTTTCCACGTTGGGGTGTACTCTGGGTCAAAAACAGTACAGCTGCTTTGCGCACACTCTCAATTTGGAATCACAGGCTGCTATGAAAATTCCATCAATTGCCCACTCGCTCGGCCGGGGGAGGCATGTTGCAAACTTTTTCAGTTAGAAGTTCAGTTAGCAGTACAGCTAGCTGCATGCTTAAAGAGAAGCAATGTTTACTGGACAGCCCAACACATAAACTTGTGATTGATATGGCCATGCCATGGAAAAATGCATTGGAAATGGGAGAAAGGTTTTTGGAAAAACAGCTAGTCAGCCATCTCAGCAGCTCTACATATAAGCAGGAAGGTTGCTCCCAGTATGACGGGCATGCAGCGTGCTTGTCTGCAACATATCCTCCACCAATGCCATGTCGTTTTTTAATGTAGTGACATTGACTACCACATAGGAATCTGCTTTCCTGGATGTTCAGCTGTCACAAGTTAGTGCTACTCTCTCCACTGACCTGAGGGACATGGCGATGCTTTGCTTAAGATCTTCATAAAGCCTGGGTATAACAACTTCACTGCTTTCTGTTTGCTTTCTGTTTGGCATAGCATACCAAAGTTCCAAAACTGTTATCTTTTGTCGAAAGCCCTCGTTTTCAACAACAGTGTAGGGTCTCATATCTTTATAGATAACAACTGCTGTAGGTTCTGTTATTTTTTGGGCATGAGGTGAATTAAATGGAAGCTTGGAGCTACCCCCATCTCTAGTGTAGATTGTATAGCCTTTACTCATTTGAATGATGTCAGGAGAAATGATTTTTCAAATTTGTTATGTTACAATAATCCTTTACTTCTAAGTTGCACAACTTAAATATCCGGATGTTCTTTACCGACGCACCGTTTGAATCCGTAGGAAGTCCTCACATCTAATTTAAGTGTCTGTCGCTACTCAGTGTTGAGGAGGACACACCATTTTATGCAGTGCTACCTGTAGCCGGACCCTTCTCGTTCTATGCAAGGCAATAAAGCATCTGTTGGATCGGACACCAAAAACAAAGATAGCCAAAACATCTACATATAATAATTCAGCAGGATAGAAATCCACACGATTAAACGAAAAATATCGATTAACTGGAAAAATTGATATTTTTACCCAGGTCTATTTGTGACCCTGGAATTTTAAACAATTACTGAATATCAGAGGATTGATAGTTTTCTAATTGACTTGAATAATTTATAATTAGTTTTGTCAAGTTTCACTTTCCTTACTTGACATGAAGCACATTTTAACAAAAAACAAATATAAAAGGCAAGTAAATTTAATTAAATGGGTAAAGAGACACACAAACTCTTTTAAGGAAAGTAAAAATGACATTATTAGTTAGTAATGTGGAGTTATTTATTAGCAGAACAAAACCAGTGTGACAATTTTATTTTAATGTCACTGTCATGTTGATATTTATTAAAGCCGCTTCTCTTTGGCACTTCTGCCTGAACGCAGGAGGCTTAGCTTTGAAGCTATCATAATTTGTTTTGTGACGTACCAAGTGGCATATTGCGTTAGTGTTTTTGAAACCCTACACCCACGTGTCTTTGCATGATCTCTTTGCTTCTCCATAAAGAGTCCAGTGAATCATGATTTTTATTTATTTTTTTAAACAAATCCTGTGACTAATGCATTAGTGTGTTATAGCAGAACACACTTCACCTTTGTGCTTTGGGTAAGCAAACAAAACCAGAAGTCAAAGTTATTTTGTAACTATATCCAGTGTTGCTTGCCACAGTCTTAGTTAATGTTTAGGAGGCGCTCTCTTCCGCTTAATCTGAGTATAAATTGGTGGGGAAAAAAAAGAAAGATAGTTTAGCATCACACACTTGACAACAATTTCTGTAGCAGAGAATGAAAAGGGGGTAAGTGTGTTTTAGCATTATATATAAAGAGTTTTCACCTTATTGTGTGATAATGAAGAAGGGTTACAGCTGCAGTTTGGAGAAATAAGAATTACATTAAAATGAAACATGCTATGCCAGTTGCTAATATTACATTATATTATGAATAAGGAATAGTATTGTTGAGCCTTGCTGCCACACCGGTTTTTAATCCTCCTTTCAACACAGAAAACAAAGCCATGTCAGAAAAATTGCAAATAATGTTTCAGTCAAGCTCTGCCCAGAATGAAATTCTGATAATTACAAGAGCGTAGCTTAAACGCAGCAGCTGGCTTAGTGGCGTAATCCTTGCTGCTTGGCAAGCGTCACACAACGGACCCTCACAAACATTGTTTTCATTTATTTTTTACAAAGAATCAAAACTAGAGCTTGTTACATTGGACTCCAGCAACTCATTAGAATGAGCGACGGTATAAACCACCAAATTTGCAGCATAATAATTACTGGGTAGCTGTCTTTGAAATAGAGCCAATTGAAGTGCATATTTTTTCTGCATTTACTTAATTATTGATGAGGGAAAAGGCTAAAGTTAAGCAGTCGCTCTTGTCAGGTAGAGTACAAAGATAAGCTTATTTAACATACATAAGAAGAAGAAAAAAATGTTTGTGGATAGAGATGTCATTTTATTTTGCAATATACAATGACTATCAGTACCAGTTTAATTAAACATTTAATAGCAAACGGGTACTTTAGCAAGCTGTTAAGTATGCCTAAATTACACTCAGTTATTCTGCAGTTATTTTTGAATATTTTAACCTAATGTGAGATCAGCAAGTTAATAACTGTTTATAAAATTTAAAGTATTATTTTTTCATGACATCTACTAAATTTGCATGACGTTTATTAAAAATTCTTTGTCATATATGCTGCACAAATAAATGTATTCCTTTATATTAAGCTACATAGTGGCCCAATACTGTGCACGGTTGCTTCAAAAGTCAAATTGTGAGCAGCTCCTTACCACTGTGGAGGCTGCATGTCCTCCTCATGTCTTCATGGGTTTTCTTTTAGGTAGACCCAGTTTTCCTGCTCCATTCCAAAGACATGCTTGGTATTTTAACTGGCCACTCCAAATTGGCCTTGTGTGTGTGTGTGTGTGTGTGTGTAGGGTGTCCCATAATAGACACCTTGTCCACCATTTGTTCGAGCTTATGCATGGTGCTTCCAGGGTACACTCCAGCCTCCTACAACTCTATTGGATAAAACAGATTTTGAAAATGAATGCATGGCCATTTAATATTATTTTCATACGGATAGGTAAATCTTACTTTGGCATATATAACCTTAATAAAAGGTAACAAATAGGAAATCCCTTCAACTGGACTCAAAAGCTATGATTTAAACAAGTAATCCAGTAAATATGCATGCATTGTGTATAGTATAGAACTGCAATTACTGTATTGTATTGCAACGATGAGTGTACTTGATACACTAGTACTTAAAAAGATTAATAGTAAAACAATCTTTACACCTGTTTTACCTTAAAAGGTCCTACATGTAATAAAGAACTTAAAACGTTGATTTAAGTGTATATGATGACATTCACTATGCCCCACGCAAAGATAAACACTGTTTCTGCTTAAGACGGTCGCCTCTCACTGGTAGCAAAACCCGGAGAGATGAACAAAAAATTGAGCACACAATAAAATTAAATGAACCAAAGAAGATTGAGCTGTCAAATGTGCTAGTATATATTACTACAGTATATTTACTCCAAGGATGGAAAAACATACCATAAAAACAGATTTCATTTCATATCCCGTGAGATAAATGAGTGCTCCTTATTTTACTTTTCTTACTGAAGGTTCACACACCAGCTTCCTAAAACAAAAACAGGTATCATGGTCTTTGAAGTTGTTCCTCCATCATAATGTTCTCAAACCTGCTTAATCCAGTTCAAAGTCACAGTACATTCTAGAAGCATCAAGCACAACCCTGGGAGAAATCACACACACACGCACACACACTCATACAGGGTCAATTTAGAATTGGCAGTTAACATGGAACATGCAAGTATTTAGTACGTAGGAAGAAAACTGGAACATTAAAAAAAAAACAAAACACGCAGACACAGAGAACCAAGGAGACTGGATCTGTGAATCACAGCATTAAACTGCTGGCAATGTCTCCCTCCATGTATTTAGCAAAGATATGAAAAAAGGATGCTGTGCTATCAACTCGTTATACACAAAATGGTTCTCCCTAAATCTCACCTTGGCACATGCATGGCACTGATGCTACCATGCATGGTTTGCAGGGCAAGTTTTCATTAGAGGACAGCAAATATAGCCAGAAAAAAATGAAATACAGTCCAATATCCCCAGATCTTGGCACTGAGTAGGACAGCTCAGACTGTTACTATTTTCCGTTATTACTTTATGTTCTTTCCTATTGGCATCTCTTCACACTGACCTGTCAAACAGCATTTTTTAAAGCATAAGCAATGGGGTCCCATTCACTTTGTTGCCAAATTCATAATTTATTATTAAATAAAAAAACTTCAGTACTTTTTAAACCAGGTTAGATTTTTAATACAGTGTTAAGAGCAAGGTTACTTCAAAAATCTTTTAATAATCAAGAACCTAAATAAGTGATATGTGTTTGTTTCTGTTTAATCACTTTCTGCATAAGATCCAGTGGTTAATAGCTGAGGAGAAAGAACCATGGAGCAGCAGCCATTTGTGATGAACGTTTTGCTGCTGAGGACATTTTAATTCAACCTATTGATACTTGATAATGTTCCTCTCATAATAAAAAAGGAAGGAAAGGATTTTAAAAAAAGAACAGCAAAATTTGCATAATAAAGTTTATTCAGGCATATTGGAAAAGGGCAGACTCAGAAAAGAAGCAAGAACTGAGACCTTAAGAAAGTTTCTTTTATGGCAGGAAAGCAATTGCTCAGAAATTCATTTTCACCAAATGGGAAACTCCTTAGTATCTTGGTTCTGTACTTAATGAGTGAAATCTTTACTACTAGTTAGTATTCACTAACTATCATGACAGAAAAAATATCTGGAACGCTTAAAAGTATGACTGCCAGTTATGTAGGAACAGGCCATCCAGGTCTTTGGTTGCATGAACTATCATTAACATGGCACAGTGAGACAGGGCACAGTACACACATGCAAGGTGGGTTTTAGGTTACATCTTAATATCCATCAATAATTTTAAGATCACTGCAACAAGAATTCATAATTTACAATATTCCTTACTGACAGTAGTTGCTAGCTGCAGATGCTAAAGGTAATGTAGAAATTACTTCAGTCCAAACAAGTGAACAATTATAACACACATCATCATCATCACCTTCAACTTAAGGAATTAGGCGTTTATTTGGATTGAAATCCATCCATCCTAACTGAGAAAGATAAAGGACTGCAGCGTTAAATGTAAAATAGAACCTCTAAATCGGAGGACAATTCAATCTATAAATGGCACATTTTATGACAATAACTTATTTTTGTGAAATATATCTAGCCACATAATATTATATTTATATTTATTACTTATATTTTTACCAAATTCAGCCTTTGGTTACTTATTGTCAGATTTCTCTGAGCCAAGTAACTGTCAAGTAGTCATTTAAAAGATGTCAAGAACAAAGAACATATAAAGATCTATAACAAAAGATTGTACCATTTTCTGAGTTAGGTGTCAACTTTTAATATGTCACTTGATTGAGAAAAAGTATGCGTTATGGCAAAAAAAGGACTTACTGTTCTCTGCTAGATATGTATGTATTAAACCAAGTGTGTGACTGGGCTGAAACAGGAAAGATTAACAGAAAGAAAGAAAGTTTTTGGCTCTTAAACTTAATGAACACAGCAAACCAAAAAGGAAGGCGCTGATTGTGTTCTCAGGATCTTTTTTTTTTGAAGATATTGTCATCATTTTGAATTTCAATTCCATAATTTAAATAACAGAGACGACATTTTAAGTATAATATTTGTTGGGTCAGACCTATTATTTTTTGCTTCAACTTTTTTCTTTTATGTATTTGCTCTAAGTCTTTATTACTAGTGACTGATGTCATTTAAATATAACTTAAAAACGAATAGAGACAAAAATTCAGGTCACTGTATTATACTGTTTTAGAAATTTTAAATATTTCTTAGCAAAACTGAAAAAAAGACTATTGCAACCACTTCTAGTAAGTCTAGAAATACAAAGCTAATACAGTGGGATGGTGGTAAGCATTACTACTTTGTAAATCCAAGAAACTAATTTGGATTTCCTTCTTGATCGCCATCTATTCAAAGTTGGAATGTCCTTCTTGTGCTACTTGAGATTTCCAGGATCCACCAGTGTAGATTGAGAGATAGATAGATAGTACTGTATAAGTCCACTGGGGAAATGTAACTTTTTACAGAAACTCAGTGAATAAATAAATGAATTAATTCATAAAACAACACCCTTTCTCAAACATACACCAGAATTACTAAAAAGACGGAAAACCTCTGAGTTGGCTAACAATAAAAAGAGCAATCAAGTCACGGTGAGGCATTGTAAAAGAGTAATGCTGTTGGTATAAAGGAGCCCCGGTCGCGTTTCTTGACACACTTCTGCTGAATGATTCATTGGCTGAAAGTCCTCAGTGTTAGTGTGTCACAGTGAGGATGTGCAGTATTGTTCATAATGGCCATCGGTTATGTCTTCACTCTCTCCTCTGCTACTATCTCCAGTAAGTCGACAGTACACCTCATAACTGAGTCTGTCTTCTTAATCATTTCCCCTTCACCAAATTTGTTGCACTTTTAGTTAATTCAAGTCAAATTTTTGATGAGTGGGTGTGTGTACAAATGTGTTCTCTGAGATGGACTATTGTGACACCCAGGGCTGGTTTTCACCTAACGAGAATATGTAATGTAGCAGCTATCTGAGATAAAGTAGAGTGAGGTGGCTGATATATTGAAATGGTGGTGAAAGTTGCACCAGCCTTGGATGGCATCAGCGATGAGTGACCAACAGTATGAACTGGCATTCCATCATTCAAATGAGTAGTTTCCGCCCTAGCTGCTGGGAAGCCAATAAAGACGGCAAGCCTGCCAAAGTCACACAGATCTTTTGTCACAACCTCCTTATGTTTCTGAGCTCATTAATAAAATCATACTGTACATCAGACTTCTATTAAACAGAGTACAGTATGCGGCTTTGTTATTTAATTTCCACTTACCACAAATAATTCGTCAACTGGTTTTTTCTTATTATATGTTCCTCTCGAGAAGTTTCATGAGCTACGCTTGGTCACTTGAGTATATAACAAGCTTGCTACACATCAAATATTCAAACTTTATGGATTGTATTTCTTATTTAAGTTGTTAAAAATGGATTAAATGGCTTCAGTGGTAAAAGAATATCTGCCAATCACAACAATGCTCTTCAGGAATTGTGTGCTAAAGTCTGCTAATCTGCACTTTGTGCCTATATTGATATTCTCTAGGAGTTTCCAAAAAGACATTTAACAATATGTCCTCTGGGAGCTGAAGACAGCTGAAGAAATATACACATAATTCATTTAATCTGATAAATACATAGTATGTATATTTCTTGGAAATGACATCATTATACATTGTAATCTGTTTTTTGTTTGACAGGTACACAATGAAAACCTTTGTTCATATGAGTTTAATCGTGATCCTGCTCTGCAGTGGAATCAGAACTGATGACAGCCTTCACCATGAAGATAGGGATACTCCGCAGAATTGTCACATATGTTCATTGGCTGTAGCAAATGCCGACTTTGGCTTGGGCTTATATCATGCATTAAGCTCCATGGAGGACATGCATGGCAAGAACCTTTTCTTTTCACCACTTAGCGTCTCCAGGGCCCTATCTATGGTGGCCCTGGGTGCTGCTGCAGAAACTCACGATCAGCTTTTTAAAGCATTGGGCTTTAACAAGACAGTAGTTAATGAAACAGTGGTCAACTCTGCCTTTATGAAATTGTTTGACAAATTCCAAAAAGATGAGAAGGAACTCCAGCTGGATACTGGCAGTGCCATCTTCCTAAAAGAAGGATTCAAACCAAATGACCAGTTTCTAGAGGATATCAAGCACTATTTTGAATCAGAGGGTTTTTTGATTGACTTTTCGGAAACAGAGAAAGCAAAAAACGTAATCAATGATTACATATCACAGAAGACACATGGCAATATTGAAAACCTGGTTAACAAATTAGATCCTAGCAGCTTAATGATTCTGGTGAATTACATTTATTTCAAGGGTAAATACACTTCCTTAAAATATTTATTTTGTGAAATTTTCACCTATATTTGTTTTATGTTGCATGCCATTTGATTAAGACATTTGTGTTCATTTACTCTAATGGATGTGTGTGTGTGTGCAATAGTGCCAAGACCCGCTGTCCTGCATTCACTGCTGTGGTCAGTAGGATGTGGACCACAGGGCCCAAATAGGATTAGGCAGACATGTTATATTTTACCCGTAATCCAATAACAGAGGCCAACAAAAATGTGACGAGTTGATAGGATGTTTATGGATAAAGTGATATAATACTCAAGACCATAAAATGTTTTAAACTGATCTTGCCTTGTAATTTAACTAGAGGTGAAGTTAAGCAGGCACATTTTCTCAAATTAATAAATTAAGATTGAGGGCCAACCTTTCACACCATCCTTCTCCCTTTTCTAGAGAAGCTGGGATTGCTAAGGCAATACTTCTAATACAGATACAGCACAGAACGTGTGGGCCTCTCCACAATAGCAGAAGTGGGACCCTGAAAAAAAGCATTTACCACCCAATTAGTGATCACGTATCTAGCATTTCCGCAAATATAACTTTTGTTTTGGAAGCTGTTGTTGACATTAAAAAGCTGTGGAAGCGTAAGACTTTTAAGGCTGTGTTCATACTGCAGCTAAATGTTCCCCTCATATCTTATTTTAACTGTACTCACATACATTGTTTGATTGATATCATTCCAATATTAGTACAGATGATTATCTGGAATGTGTCTGATATATGCAAAGCGAGTAAACCAATTTTTTCAGACAAATACCCTGTAGACAGATGCTGGCTAGTGTGCTACTTAACACTTTTAAAGTGCTGAGCATCTGCAAATTCATAAGGAAGGAAGGGAACCAGAAAATGAAATATCATAGCTGTTGTTTTGAGCACATTTATCACTGCCTAAATTCTGCATATAGAAACAAGTAACCCAAACGACTGGACAGAAGACCGGTGAGGGCCCATAGAGACAGATTGGGAGTAAAACAGTTGTTACGAGATTAGTGTAAATCCATTCAGAAGCATTTTGGTTCCATTTAAATGTTTACCGCTCGCACTTCTATCCATCCATCCATCCATTATCCAACCCGCTATATCTCAGCTACAGGGTAACGGGGGTCTGCTGGAGCCAATCCCAGCCAACACAGGGTGCAAGGCAGGAAACAAACCCCGGCGGCAGGGTGCCAGCTCACCGCAGGCTCGCACTACTATAAAAACATCAAATCTGCATCTCATACTGTATGAGTTTAACATTAAAATTGTGCTGCCGTGTGAATATAGACTTTGTTGGTTTCAAAAATCACACGTAAGCTTGTGTGCTCTGCTTTGCACTCAGTCGTTAGGTTCTGATGGTTAAGAATGGTGCAGATGTTGCCAACTACCACGGTGGTGTTCACAGAAGAAATAACACAGTAACTCCATCAATTAAATTGATCTAATCTGAAAACTTCTAACTGGATCATAACTCTTAATCATAAAAAATAACTGCAGTGAAAACATAAAAAAAACTCTTAAGCAGAGCAAAGTCAGGTCTGTACTAATGGGATACTGAGAAACCATTTTCTGGAATTAACACTTTTCTTTCATCAGTCCCTATGAAAACACAGTTCTGTCATATTTCAACCTTGCCTGTATCTCCACAGAAGTCAGAAAATATCCAAACAAATGTTTTTTAGTAACCAAATGAATTGAATCTGTGCTGTGTATGGCCAATTTGTCAGGGGAAAACTACTGTGCTGTTAATATAATAATATTGGAACTTTTGAGACACCAATGTTATGATTTACTTATTTGTGTTCAAATACTGCAGATTGTTATTTCTGTCTGGGCCTGGCAGGTCGCTTGGTATATTTTTATTAATACATTTGTGGTTGTCTGCAATGGGAAGAGCTGGACAGGAAGGACGAGTAGAAGAAGTCTTTGCTGTTAAGCTCAAAGCAATGCTCGATTCACCTAACATTCAATAATCGACTCCATTGAGGACACGGATAACATTTTAGAAATTCCATCTTCCACTGATGATTAAAGCACAGATGTTATCTTTGGTACAGCTGGAAGTGGCTTGTTTTATCAGATGCTTGCTTTAGGTACAGTACAGTTAGCTCTTAGTTGTCTACTAGCTAATTTACACAATTTTCAAGCATTACGGCAACCACCTGTTTGTTGACTATAATGTCCATGATGCTGCACACCATTTTCTCACTGCTTTGATTAGCCTGAAAATGCACCCTTTTTTCTATTTTCAAAATTAAATTCATATTTTTGTGTCTGATGGAAGGGCTCTGTGGGTCTGGAGGCTGCAACCCCAACCAAATCGCCTTGTGGGGTCTGTGTGTGACTTCTAATGATTTGCTACTTTAGAGGGTATTGAATCTTATCATCTGTTTTTGCCAAGTTAAACTAAATGGCTTTTTGAGGGTGGAATTTGAACTATCGTATACACAGTAAACTGTTGATATCAGGGGCGTTTCTAAGTGTTGATTCTATCAGGGTCTTTAGCCCCTTTATGGGTGTCTAGATATAAAAGAAGGACTGGGAGAGTGGAGAAGAGGTTTTGAGCAGGTTGTAATAATACAGGGAAGAAAAGATCTGAGGCATAGCACCGTAGATCAGCCCAACACCACTGGTTGAAATTACAAATATTTGTATCTAAATACTAAAACACAGCAGCGTTAGTTGCTGTTGTTGCACCCTGAATTGTGACGTGTCCTCGAAACTATGATAGAAGACTAAACATTGTTCTTAAGGTGTTCTTGTTTTTTTTGTTAACATTTTATTCATTTTACTAGAATCAAACAACACTCCATAAAAGCAAGTCAAGTTTAACAAAGCTAGGTTCAAAACGAATCAGCCTCCACCCATGAGAAAGACAGCCAGGCCAGCAAAGCAAAACTTTAACAATAGTAAGAATATGTAAATAAATAAATGAATAAAAATAAATAGAATAAAAAAGAGGGGGGAGAATCCGCTTCCTCAGTTTAAATGCTTAATCAAAAATGTTATTGATGAGATCCTGCCAGGTTTTGAAAAAGTTCTGCACAGATCCTCTAAGTGAGAATTTGCTTTTTTCCAATTTTAGATGATATAAAACATCAATTACTCACTGACTTAACAGAGGTGAGTTAGGATTCTTCCAGTTGAGCGTTATTAGTCTACGTGCCAATAGTGAAGTAAAGGCAATGACAGTTTGTTTGTCCTTCTCCACTCTAAGCCCCTCTGTAAGCCCACCAAACACAGCTGTTAGTGGATTAGGAGGGATTGGGACACCAAGGCTGTCTGAGAGGCATTTCAAGATTTTGGTCCAGAATGATGTTAATTTGGTTCAGGCACAACACATGTGATCCAGTGAGGCTGGAGCTCGATTGCAACGTTCGCAGGTTGGATCTTGGCGTGGAAACATTTTGGGCAATTTTAAACGAGACAGATGTGCACGATATAAGATTTGAAGTTGAATAATTGTATGCTTTGCGCATATGGAGCTCGAATGAATTCTGTGCATGGCTGCCTTCCACTACTTTTCTGAGGGAAATTGGGCAGGTTTTGTTTAACAAAGTCTCTAATGTGAAGGTAGTGAAATAAATATGCTGCTGAAAAGTTAAAGTTGGAGTGTAATTGTTTGTAGGATGCAAAGATGTTGTCTATGTACAGATCTCTAAGTGATTTGATCCCAGATGTCTTCCAGACATGAAAAACTGCATATGTTTGTGAGGGTTGAAAAAGGTGGTTCTCAAGCAGAGGTGCCACAAATAAAAGCTTCTCCATCTTAAAATACTTCCTACATTGGGTCCATATTCTCATTGAGTGAAGTACAGTTGGGCTGTTAGTATATTGGCGATAACTTGCATTTATTGGGGTACAAGGCAAGGAATATAAACAAGTACTGCAGGATTTTATTTCTATTGTGAACCAAGCCGTGTATGTTCATCTATTTGTGTCCATGTCCAAGTTTTTATAGCTTGTATATTTACTGCCCAGTAATAAAACTGAAAGTCAGGTTTGGTTCTTAAGGTTTTCTATATTTATAATGCAACATATTCAGCTAGAAAAGCAAGATGTAAAATTAGTTAATTAGTTCAATTAAATATAAGAAACTGGCACCAATTAAGGAATTAGTTGGAATAAATAAGCTTCTGCTGCAAAACCCAAAATAGGCAGAGGAGCAGGTTTTAGGTCTGCATGTGCTTTTTATTGGTTGAAAGCCACCATAATAATTCATTTGGTGTTTTACACCTTGACTGAGCATATTATTAGTCCTAATATTATTTGCTGGCATTAACTGGTGAGTAAAACAAATGTACATACATCCTACTTCTGTGCCTATCACTAATAATTCTCAGAGATTCTCATCACTTTGTCCAAAGAGGTTTTCAGAAAGAACGGCCCTGTGAAACAGAAGAGGATAGACTTATTACAGAAATGGCCACAGATGAATTTGTCACTGCAAGATTCACAGGCAGACATAATACTGTCAGTGGTTGTGAAACGCATTTCCATAATTTAACAATGTGTTGAAAGAAATGTGCCTAAGCAGGCAGCAGACACAAGTCAAAAGATTTGCGAATTGCTTTTGTTACTGTCGCTGTTTAGACAGTTGTCTTCCACTCCAGTTAGCTCAAAGGCTTTGAGGATAAAACTACATTTAAAGTGTAGACTTTAATTATAATGAGCCACAGCAAATTTTCAGGCAGCATTAATGAGCTTCTTTTTCACAATTTAGTAATTTCTTCTTCTTCTTCTTCTACAGGCAAGTGGGAGAAGCCTTTCAATCCAAAGCTTACTCACAAGGAAAGCTTCTATGTGGACAATCATACTGTGATACAAGTTAAGATGATGACCCGAAATGGCAAATATGATGTGTATGAAGATGAGAACCTCACTGCAGTACTCCTTCCATACAAAGGAAACTCTACAATGATGATTGTTTTACCAAAACCAGAAAAATTTAAAGAAGTGGAGCAGCTCTTGAATAGAGATAAAATAGGAGTATGGATCCAAGGAATGGAGAAAACGTAATTTAATTTATTCAGATTCATGTACTGCATGAAAAACGGTTGTCAGTTCTCTGGTTTGAAAGGAACGAGTTATTCTTACAACAGGAATATGTTATAACAGCATGCTACTTTATGTGAAATGGTAAAGCCAAGACAGGAATCTCCTCGTTCCGCGACTGGATACAAGTATATTTAAGTGAATCACTAAGCTCTAAAGGTAGCCAGTGCTCTTTACCTAAAATATCTGATCACACAAGGTAGGCTACATTTGTGAAATGTGTGTGTTTGTAAAGAGTCAAATTTTGTAACATCACTTGCGTAAAGATAATAAACAGATAGCTACTACTTTATTGACACCGGAGGGGAAATTCCCACGGCCCTAAGGAAGTGATTCAGAATTTCACTGAATCCACTGAGGTGCTGATCAATCTGATATGGCGTATTAGTGTGGCACAGATAAGGAGTATCACACTGCGACATTATGTTCTACAAAGCCAGACAGATCACAGATTGTGATGACTACCATAAAACAGAATCAGTTAAAACCAATTTCAAAGTTATGTTTATTACCATTGGTTTACCAGACCTTGTCCTTAGGATTTCTTATACCTGGGGTTAGAATAAGTTACTATTACTCTTGTGTGCCATAAACAATGGCTGAAGGACATTCATGTCACAAGGGGAATCTGGGCATAACATTTTATGATCCAATACTCCCAAAATATGGCCAACCTGGGTAGACCCAGAAAATGGCTGATAAACTGGAAAATAGAGTTTAAGTCCACTGGTGTTTTGTGGCAAAAAAAAAAATCAATATGTAAGAACTCAGCTGTGAAGACAAGAGGCACACACTGGCAGTCACCTGGCACAGGATTAGACAAAAGAAAAAACAGTGGCTACAAGTTTTATCTTTTTTTCATTCTGCTGAATTACAGTTTATTATGCGTTTCATAACAATTTACTTTATACAAGGTACTATGTGAAATATTCAGCAACAAAAAATGTTTTCTTTTCTTATAGCAATATCCATCTGCACGTTCCCAAATTTTCTGTTTCAACCTCCTACTCACTCAAAGACGCATTGAAGAACATGGGCATCACTGATTTGTTTGAAGGTGACGCTAACCTTTCCCGAATTACTGATAAGACTAAATTGAAGGTGTCGCAGGTAAGGCAAATCAAATTGCAGATTATCTTGAAAACCACACTCTAAAGTAGATTTGATGTTATTTTTTAATTTTACTTTTCGACATCACATAGTTTTGTCGACAGTTACTATGAGTAATGGTACAGCCATGCTTCATGCAATACCCCAGACCCACAGCCATGGCATCTTCCTTTATCCAGGACAACAATAGTCATGAACTGAAGACAGAGCAGGGCTAGTGAGCAGACACACAGAGACTTTAATATCAGAAAAAAAGGAAATTTATTTAACACAAAGAATTAAAAATGCAAAAAAAGTGCAAGAGTTCAAAAGTTAATAAATAGTTCAGTATGTAAATCCAACCATAAAACTTGTGGCATTACAACCACAGTCCTGGGGTGTATATATGCAAACAAATAACTCCAATAATTAGTAATTAATCACAACAGAGAAGAGTTATGATCTTTTCATGCTGCTCTGGCTCTCTTTCAGTACCTGTCAAAACTCTGGGAGACTTCACTGTCGCATTACAACAGGGCTGGTTGCCACAACTCAAAGGCGCCTTGACCCTCTCTTGCTCCCATGATGCAACCTGCCACATCTCTGGTGTCCCACGCAGACCTAAACTACACCAATAAAAACTATCTGCAGCTCCTAGGATGCCTCTCCCTTCAACAAATGCCACTGTGTCTTGAGCCTCCTGCCTTTTCCCTGCTCTGGTGGTCCGTCTCTTTCTCGCCTGCTCCACTGCTCAGCAAACAAGCATATGGCTATTCCATGGAACCTGCACTCAGCACTCAGTCTGGCTCTCTGTTTAAATGGTGAGCCAATCTGCAGCTGCCCTTTCCATCCTTTTGCTCCCCAGCCTTTTGACGCAGCAATCACTTTCTTCCAAAGATGACAACCCTTAAAAAAACCAACCTTTTTCTAATGCTAACCTGCTTGTCCTTTATTCTGCTTACTGCCCAGCTGGTGCCTGCCGATTACCATTCTGCAACTCAATCATCTCATTAAACCAGCTCAGGCTAAACCAATGGTTTGTACTAATATGAATTAAAATTACTAATACAATTAGTCCATTAACACCCCCTGTATTTGTTTTACCACACTTCACCATTGCTGATAACATTTTTTGATAGGACAGCATCAAAAATCCTACTAATCTGTTGCTTCATTTAGTGCATTTTGAGTTCCAAAGGCCCAAGCACAGGGGTCAAGTTCAACACGTGGAGGGACACAAAGGCAGGAGGATTTGGTTAAAACCAATTCAGATGCCAGTTTCTGGTGCTGTAATGAAGTGGTTACTGCAGTCCCCCATTTTAGATTAGGTGTGGTAATACTTTGTTGTTTTACTCATTACCCATAATGCATCCATTAATCACATACTGCTATGTTATCAGACCTTAACAAAGGCTTCCTTTGGACTTAACACTTACAAGGCATCAGTAGTGTGGAGAGTAACATATTATGAGCTTGTGATATGCTGGTCAAAAGTGATGAGAGAAACCCACTAAGTTTGGCAAAATCATAGGAAGGTTTGGGAATTTCACCAAATTCAGAGAAATGCACTGAAAATAATGGGAATGGAGAAACTGAACTAGATTTGAGTAGGAGTAGACTATAATGGTGCCATGGTCTTTTATGGGTCCCTGAGGGCTACTGAAGCATCTGCCAACTAGGCTGGACTGGATACTGGGGCCAAAAATGCACCATATGTGTGACCTAAGATGTGAGGCAGCAGTTCTACGAGTGGAAAGCTCCACCTAAAGATATTTTTTAATGTTTTGTATTTCCCTTGCAGTTTGTATTGATGCCCAAGGAAAAAACTATAATCTTATGTTTTCATTCAGTGTGCAGAGAAAAAACGTTTATGATATAATAAAATCCAATGGTGTCTTCAATTTAAAAGTGCAATGCTATGGGAATACACTTCTGTTTATGATGTGCGCTGATTATTTGAGCATATGACTGGATAAACGTTATGCATTATGCAATGCAAGGCGCAGAGTTCTATTTTTTTTTCCATGAATCTTTTTCACATTGTTTGCTATTGTACAGCACTGGAAACAGTAACCACTGGCTTCAATTACTGCATATCAAAAACATTTTTCTCTACATTCTGCATAAAAAAACATGAAGTAAGTTTGTACCACATTTTGTCCCTACATGTAATCATCATAGGTTTACTTTACTAAATATAACATTTGAATTGTAGGAAAAATGTTCAGGACTGAAGGATTCTAATGCACTTTGGTCTTGCGTTACAAATTACAAATAGGACATTTCATAAAACAAGTGGGAATGCACTCGATTAGTGTAATGGCTCTCAAGTTCTAAGAGACTGAGCTGAATGCCAGTCTGGTCTTTGTTTGTGTGGAGTCTCAATTGGACTCTATGGATTTTTCACCAGTACTCCATTTTCTCCACAAGCCTTTGAAGTTTAATTGAGTAGTAACTTTAAATTACTCAATGTAAGAAAGTGCCCGGATGTTGGTATAGTCCTCGGTCACCCATAACATCGTACAGAACTCAAAAGGTTCATCAGATCTTGCTATCATTCAAACTTTGCACCGCAAAGTCACTGATCACATTAATCATTTATCAAACTTAAAAGTTTACAATGAGAACATTTCTATTTAACTAATGGCAAAAATGTTTATTTTTGTTTACAGATACTTAAAATGTGAAGACTGTGGGAAATGCTGATGCTAATTTAACATATATGACTTAGAATTTGGTACCTTCTATAGTTTTCCCTTTGGTCTTTTCAAAATGTTTGATATATTCGATTAGTGAGAACCTGTCTCTGTCCCTGCAAGTATGTCCTCCAACGTTTAGGGAATACTCCGGGTTTGGTGACTGGATTGGCACTCCAGCCACTGTAGAAAACCTCACTCTGTTCCATTCCATTCAAACCAGTGAGGTGCTGAGGTGTCACCCATTGCACGACTGCTCTCGGGTCCTAATTTGAGGTCCTGAGGTGGTTCGTCATATGGTGGGTGCAGCACTGTGCTGTATCAGTGTGTGCTCCTAACCTCTAATGAGAAGAATTAGGGCAAACTACTCTGTTTCAGAATGGAATTCTTAGTGGATATAAAAAGCAGACATTAGTTATCTTTATCACGTTTCTTCTTTGTTTTAACTTCACATTATGTTTTCTTCCTCATTCTTCTCAAGTATTCGCTTCCAGAAGGACTGTTCTATGTAACATTTATAAATGTTTCAATGTACTTGTATACAGTATGATTGTTCTTTAGTAGCGAAGCCATGGGGTGGCACAGTAATGGTACAATTTTTTATACTCTAGATATTCAATCTTTTAAATATAGATGGCTGTATAAACGTAGTAATCATGAAACTTTCATTACAAAAAATATTACAATGCCAGCATGTGTCTGTTCTCTATAAATTTACTTTTCATAATTAAGTGACTACTAATCTCCTTTTTTTACAATTGCTATAAACTAAATGTGGAAAATGTTTCAAATGTAAGGAAATTCTGCTAGTGACAAAATATAATGTGCCCTTTTTATTGTTTTTTTCTACAGTTTAGTCATAAAGCCGTACTTACTGTTGATGAAGTTGGGACAGAGGCATCTGCAGGAAGTTTTTCTGAAATAATGCCACTGCGAAAACCACCCGTCATAAAAGTGAACAGGCCTTATATCCTGATGATTCTTCAAAAAACAACTGACCAGCTGCTCTTCATGGGAAAAATTGTAAATCCTAAAGAAATTTGAATCTACATATGTGACAAATAAAACACAACAATCTGATCAAGGTCATATGCTGACTTTATATTTAAGCTTTATTTTTTGAAAGTAAACTTTCTTGTGCATTATTTAAAAAATACCAAAAAACGTTAATCAGAAAATATTAAAAAGTGGGTGAATTTGAGTAAAAAAACTACATCAAAATTGGTATCTCTTGGCAGGCCCTTTAATGATTCTGCCTTTGAATTGTTTCAAAATGTCTAATCTCACTTTGGTATTTGGTCCTGATTTTTTTACTTTTTGTGTTTTGCCTGTGAAGTTCCACTAACGTCATCCTTACCCTTTCATCCGCTGTTCACTCTCGTAAGTTTCTTCTCTCCTGATAGACAATACGTCTCTGGTCTGACCAGCTATGTAAACCTCTTTCTTTAATTGATCAAAGGTCCCATGGCCGGTCTCTTACTGCAAGGACTCCACCATTTTGAAAAACATTAGAAATTCTACCACAAACTCTTATAATGAATTGATTCAGTTTAAATGTTCAGACTTGACCTAAGCATTTATAAACTACACCATTTCTGCTATCTCCACTTCCATGGTATTCTGACATATTCATGCATACAGTATTGTTCTGTTCTTCCATCTAACACTGTCGCTCTTCATTATTATCTGTTACAGTTCCCACGTTGCCTCACACTCAAGCATATGTTCTTGTCTTTGATGTTTGCTTCCATCGTCAATTCTTCTGGAATAATCCGGTCTCTATCCTCAGTTATCACTGCCTCTATTCTTGATTGAGGTCTCCTAAGTGAATTACTTCAGGCAACTGGCTCTCCTAATTTTAGAATTTGATTCATTTAGTTCTGTTTGCATCATAGATCTGAAAAGCATCACAATACCATTGAAGATTGGCACCCATTTGCAGCACTGGTTAAATCATTTCTTGCCAGAGACTTGCCCTGCTGCAAGTGCTATCCATGTTCTATCTTTTCTTCCACTGCTTTCTTAGAGAGTATGGTGAGCAGACATTAACATTGCACTAATGATACTACATGGGATTTGACACTGGGGTGGGCGCTATTCCGGATGTTATTCTTATTGCAATACTGCTGCTTTGGAATGAAGTTTTTACTCTTGATCGAACAAATAAAGCTTTGCTTCCAAAATCAAATTCTGCAAATCTTTATTTTTGGTGCATTTTTAATGTGAGATATGATTACAGAAAGTTTCATTGCCCCTATCCAACTCTCTTAACCCACTTATCCCATTCCATGACTCCTGCGGTGAGAAAATGGAGGAATCAGTACTGTGTAAGGTTTACTGGTCACATACATCCACAGTTACTCATAAAAGGTCATTTTGGAGTTTTCATTATAAAAATAATAAAAATGACATTTGTGCCCTTGCCTTGATAACAGCATCTTGTGCTGTTCTTTCACATAATACTTAATGTATTACTACGCCATTAACTTAATGACATTGAAGAGAATAGGAGAGGCATCACTACATAAACTGGATCTTGGAGCAGGGTATACAGTAGTTTCCACCACAGGATATTACTTGACTTTTATATGAACTACTACTTCATCCCAGTTCCCCACATACAGAAAGAAAGGAAAAACACAAAGCCACGGGTTCTATGTTAGACAAAGTTCAGGTCAATAACGTATAATCAATAAGGCAGGTTGTGGGAAAGATTGTGGCTTACACGGTATCTTTATGGCACAGATTTCTTGAAAATTGGAAAAGTTTTCACTGACAGGACACCCAAATGGTTTGTTCATTTAGCCAGTATCTTGGCTAGGTTTACTGGAAAGCTGAGTTGGTTTAATTACAACAGCATTTCTGTGTATCACTATCTAGAACTTTCACTGCTGCAATATGCACCCACTTAAATGCATTATCATTTAGTGCCGAGATGTCAATGGAAATTTCTGTTACAATGATGAAAATACAGTAATGCAATATACAATTTTACCAGAAATTTACATTATTGGTAGCACTGCTGCCTTGCAGTAAGGAGACCAGGATTCACATCCTGGGTCGTTCCTGCGTGATGTTTGCATGTGCTCTCCTTGTCCACATGGGTCTGATGATCTGCTTGACGAATCCTGGTTTTAATTCAAACATGCGACACTGTGGGAATGACACCTTTTCTGTTGATATTAGTGCAGAGCTTTCAAGAAGTAACTTTGAATAATATTTTAGCAAATAACGCACACATTTTACATGTTTTGACCATAGAAACAGATGTGGATCATGTGACAGGAGTTATTATTTTCTTTTTTCCATGGTTGTTTTTCACATCGTTTGCCATTGTTCAGCACTGGACACTTATCGACCCCATTGAGTTTGAATATTCAAACATTCATCTCTCCAAGGAAACAGATGATTAAAAATTGTTCTTGGACACCTCTACTAACTACATGGGTTAGGTAACATTTTTAAAGAAATGTTGGGTGGAGTATTCTTTTAAGCTTTCATTGCTGCTTTGCTTGTAATTCATTCTTTTCAACAAAGTTTACTTCCTTGATTCTGTCCAAGTGTTGGCAAAACTGACTGCCATCTGTTCGTCAACTCAAGCTGAAGCGATCTTGGGTGCTGCAACAGGACAATGACCCTAAACACACCAGCAAATCCACCTCTGAATGGCTGAAGAAAAACAAAATGAAGACTTTGGAGTGACCTAGTCAAAGTCCTGACCTGAATCCAATTGAGATGCTATGGCATGACCTTCAAAAGGCGGTTCATGCTAGAAAACCGTCAAATAAAGCTGAATTACAACAATTCTGCAAAGATGAGTGGGCCAAAATTCCTCCAGAGCGCTGTAAAAGACTCATTGCAAGTTATCGCAAACGCTTGATTGCAGTTATTGCTGCTAAGGGTGGTCCAACCAGTTATTAGGATCAGGGGGCAATTACTTTTTCACACAGGGCCATGTAGGTTTGGATTTTTTTTCTCCCTAAATAATAAAAACCATCATTTAAAAACTGCATTTTGTGTTTACTTGTGTTATATTTGACTAATGGTTAAATGTGTTTGATGATCAGAAACATTTTGTGTGACAGACATGCAAAAGAATAAGAAATCAGGAAGGGGGCAAATAGTTTTTCACACCACTGTATATTCATCTGCCTGCTCATTTGTAATACACATTTTTTAATGGTCAGACAAGTGAAAATGGCACCTTAAGTAATTCATGTTGTATTCAATGTTGTTTGCACCCATGCCTGCAAACTCTATAAAATAACTCTATTAAAAAGAAACATAAGCATTTAGAGCTATGGCAAAGAATGCCATTATTAATGGATACCTTGGAAATATCTATAGGCCAGATAAATAAGCAATGAGATCAAATTAAAGTACGAATGATACACTGATTGTGAAACTGGTTGGAATGTAAAATATGTAATGTTTGAGTTAGTGCCACGCAGAGTGTGCTGCCATTGACTTCATGTCGCTTTAGAGATTCAATGAAATATAGACTTCATGATGCCAACAGGCCCACTTGTATGTGACTGATAAGCACTGGGAATATCTATTCAGTAGACTGAAAACAAACAAGTCGGCCTCATTACTGTGGTCAAGCAATCATTTTTAAGCCAGTGAATGACTGAAGGATGGTCATGTTACGATGCTGATAGTTACCCTTATATTCAGTATTTAGTAGCAAGGATAAAATATCTGCTGAATAATGCAGGTTTCCACTGACTCGTAAACTGGGACTTAGTTGACTAGGCTACAAGAACAGTTTGAGGTGTAACTGGGAAAAGCATAAACAGATAAAAATGCAACACTTTTACAGAAATCTCAACTATTTTATCTGTGCAAAGCTTGATTTGCCTCAGGTGCATAAGACATAAAAAAACTGCATGAATGCATGAACGAGTTCTGCCTGATGCCATATTAGTGTTGTATAGAGACAAGGAAATGGCAATATGCCACGTTTTGACAAAATATTGTAGTTCCTCTTTCCCAAAAGCAATAACAAACTCTGTTCATAAATTAGCTATATAGACAGTTTTGAAGAGTAAAATAATTCAACCATGAAAGAGCAGGCACTGAGTTTTGATATTGAATTTCTTGTACTTCATTGCCTTGTAGGCTTTAATATTAAACAAATTACAAGAAACTGCTTTATAGACTAAATGTACTAAACATTTTCATTTTGTAAGGCTTTAGTGAACAAAATCATTTATTTCTTAGAGTAAATGACATAAGATAATAAGAGGTTTTACATATTCATCAAATAATATTCTGGGTGTATTGGCAGCACACTGAGAAGAAAAGTTGCCATGATTTCAAAATCGTAATTTTATTGACCTGTAAAAAATTACAAATAAACATTGTGAAAATGTCTGCAAAGGTGAGCGAATAAAGCTTTGCTCAACATGCACAGTGAGTAATTCACTTTCTAAAGCATCACAGCTTATTTCATGAGTAACAGACCTGAGGCCGATTATAACTCCAAGTACAGTGAATGAAGAACGATAATTGAAGATCCACCCAATGTTATTACTGAATTAGGAGGCTCTCTTTTATATTCATTCACCTGTGGAATCTTGAGACGAGAAGCTGAAAATTAAGGAATTCTTTTTCTCAAATAAATTGGGGAATCTTGAGAGTAACCATTCCATTTATATAGTAGGAATTATCAGCTCATACATGTCAAGTCAACTTGGTAGTTTTCTGGGTTCACAGTGTTCATGCATTAAGTCCAAGGTCAGGTGACAGGCCACCACTGATATCATAGGGTTTATTTTTGTAAAAAATAATAAATACATAAAAGGCATTATTACAAATTATTATAGAGAATCAAAATAGCTTACAATTATTTCAAGATATATCATTTATACTTAAAGCACAGACTACTGAATCAGCTGCCTAAGATTTGGACTGTGAGTCAAAGGCAGGCAATGAAGCAGCTTCCTTGTTTCTACCGCACAGTTAGGCTGCTCGAAAACACTGCCTACTGTATAGAAAAGGCAAATACTATTTCAAGGCAAAGGCTACACGGAAAGAATCTGAGGAGACAAATAAAAGTTAAGCAAAAGCAAAACAAGCTTCTTTAGGCATTGCCTTGTACTCTTAATGGAAACCTGAATTCAAAGAGAAGAGGCCTATAACTAGGCAATAAATGTATAACATAGGACAATGCATGGTAATAAACACAGATTAAAATATGGTTTCTTCTCTATGTTCGAGGCTTTACCCACCAATCAAAGGAGGATTTTACATTTCTGCAGACCAGCGCTTAAAGTGTAAAAAAAGAATGGCAGTACTCGCAATTGGAGGGAGGTCCAGATACACAAAATGGCAGTTCACCTGAGAAAATGATGGTAGTTAAAATAGCAGAAAATACAGTAAATAAAACCATAAACTGCATTATTGTTATGTGCCTTGCAAAATTACAGTACTTCATGATTATGATGTCTAGGTATGCCAAATGCTGGCCGACAGCTAAATAAAAATGATATTGACAATCTAATGCAGTGCTAATAATAGACTGAACAAAAATGGAAGTGACAAATGCTGATCATTAACTTAAAGCACCATACTTTTAACTTTTTATTAAAGTCCCCTGTACAATTCCCTGAATATCTGATTGTGTAATAAAGTAGATGGCTGGTGGTTCAATGGCAATAGCAACAACCATTTATTTTTTCATCTTCTAAAACAGTAAAATCAGAATTTATATTACTTATTAGAACTAAAACCTTGGCCGGAGTTTAATCCATGCAGATGTATTTGGCCTAAACCCAGTTCTGCATAATGTGATGAATTAATTAACTGCATTCAACACTGCTTGAGAAATGGCAAAACTTCAAGGCCCTGTGTTGCTTTTAAGGTATATATTATGCTGAGTGTACTGTACATTGAAGATTTGATGGAAGTTGTCAGCCTTTGACAAATTCAGATGATTTTGTATATAATAGAATTAAACATTTTTCTATTCTCTTTTTAGTGTGCTTTGGCCAGAATTTTCAGATTGGTGTTTAACAGGGGAAACTGGTCTGAAGGATGCACATTGTAAAAGGATTTTATTTTTCTTAGAAGTAGCAGAACCCATCACCTCGCATAGTGTTTTTGGAAGGCACTTTTCTACTCAATCTGATTTTGATGAACACAAAAAACATTAATAGACCAAATATGACAAAAGTGGGTTTTTTTTATATATAAAATTCCACTAGAGAGCTGTCTGGGCCTGTAGTCTCTCCACTTTTTAGATATTTATAAGCATTCACAATTTCAAAGCTTTATTCATTTCACTTGCAAAAACAACCCAGAGTGGTGGTTTATATATTTTATTGATAACATATTAATGTAATTTTTACGCAGTAGTACCAAATTGACTAGCTTTATATAGTTATAGGCATTTCTATAACTTAGAATAACCTACGAAAAGTCTAACTTTAGGATTTGCCTAAATGTTTCATTTTCATACCAACCACAACTTTCATGCAACAAAATGACTTTGTACAGTACAAGAGTGGATTTTTCCAGGTTCTATTCTGTGTCACACACATACAATTAGTAGGCAGTCAGAAAGCCCAAACGTGAATGAAATATCGAGAGATGAAGGATTGTCACATGGTACTTACCTGAAACTTTTCTCCTAACAGGAAAACCAAAGAAAGATAATAGCCTCTATTTCCGGGTTTCAAAATGGCCACCATAACGTCACTTCCGGCAACTCCATTTTTTATCACTTCCGCCTGTCACCCATGGACATCACTTCCGGTTCCTCCACAATGATGTTGTCACTTCCTGCCAACCAGTTCCTTTTCCCATAATGCATCCTCTATAAAAACGTCATCTTGTCATATACATTTTGTCAACTGATATTGAATTACAAGTACAGTACTTTTGATCACTTTGGCATCCTTTTGTCTGCAGGACAATATACTGGGATGGTCCTCAAAACTTTATCTTTGTGGAGTTTCTTTTCTTTGTTGAATAATTATCACATCTGTTACCCCAATTCCCTGCTGTCATTTTTCATATTATACTGTAAATGTTAGCCTTCCATCTGTGTACTTTCTTCATTGTGGCAAAATTTTTCTTTCCTTTAATTTAACCTTTCTGTTAAAGTCTTCTAACTTTTTTTTCATCCAGTACTTCATATAAGCTCTATAAATGCTCCTTAGTTGAAACCCTTTTTCTACAATAAGTTCTGCCTAACTTTAGTCCTACCAGATTCCAAATTCATAAGTACGGAAATGAAAACTAACATAAATGTTGTGTCCTGTGGCTGTACTGCACCTATTATTAAATAATGGGGTTAATACATAAACATATAATATATCAATAACAATACATGAACTCTTTCTTTGTGGCTAGGGACAAACAAATTCAAATAAGGCATGGTTGAGATTTGTATTTGTGTGTATTTTATTTGGAATGTTTTTTATTTATACAATTTTCAAAATTAACTTAAAATCTTGAACAATTATTATAAATTTTAATAAACGTATGATGAAATTGTGACAATATATTGTCTATTTCTTGCATATAAGGCCATATTTTAAAATAAAGAAGACTTTTTAGGAGACATTTGTAAGCATATTTTTTGCTTTTTGGGGTATAATCAAAAAATGTACATTCTGGTAAATGCTACAAACTGCCAAAGAACTTCATGGTTTTAATTCCCACTGGTTCTCATTAGTCTTTCACATGCTGTCCATGATTGTAAGGGGAGTGGGTGTTAACATGAAATAAATTAGCTGAAATGTGTCACAACTAATAAATCTAATGGGAGCTTGAAACAGGTGAAAAGTTTGATCTGAAGCAAACTTATATCTCTGTCTCTGGAAATAAAAAGAGATGTCTATTCCTTAAAGGAATTTTTCACAAGAAAACAATTTTTTTTTTTTTTAGGGAACTGGTCAATTGCTTTGTTTTGATACTTTTGTGATAACTGTTTAATAATATTTAATATTATTTTTTTTTAACTTTAAAAAACATCTTTATCCATTCAGACAATTGTTTATAGATAATGTCACAAACCGCAAGTATAAAGTGCAGTGTTTTAAAATGAAACTAACATTAATGAAACATAATACAAGTTTATATACATATGTCCTGAAAAAAGACTACATATTTAATTAACGTTTAATGCTGTTTCATTGTTTTTAACTTTTTTTTTTTCCTTTTCACAGCCTTTTGTTAAATTAAACCTAATGTATCAAATAATGTAACTGATTTGAATATGCCATTATGCATTCAATGAGAATCAATCAACACTCAATACTATTTCGGTCATCTTAGTAAAGAAAACATTAGGAGTCACGTAAACTGAAAAAAGTGAATAGGATTACTTGGTCTTCATGTGAAATCGGATGAGTTTTGTTTTACTTTAATTACTCCGTTTTTTTCCTTTTAGCTTATGATGTCTAGGAGTACAAGTTTATCAATGTTGCATCTCTGCTTTTGATTCTGGACATCTTAAGCAAAAGGACAGTATGATAGATCTGAAAATGCTAAATAGACAAACATCACTGCTAATTGCACAGATTCTCAGAGTAAATATTATGCAAACTCGCCAAATTACTCCTGTATAAAAAAGGCTGTGATTATACGTATAACTTAATCTTCTAACTACACAAGAAAATGAGAAAGAACTAAGCTTTCCAGCATTTTTCTCAGGTGGCAACATGAATATAACTAAAATAAATATCTTCCCCAAATATTTATTACAAAAAAAGTTAGTTGATGATGAAGGGTTAGTGGATTTTTAAATAAGTTGCTATGAACTGTAAATTTTATGCAAAAAGGTACCACAAAATTTTCAATGGATAAAATCTGAGCACCACATTCAGCTCCAGAAGTAACCATATGATTCTTAAAGTTTCATAGAAACTGAAGGTTACATCAAATGATATACAGTCCTTAGAGTTGTAGGACGAAGTGAGCATTGACCATTCTCCTAGGGTTTAGTGGCACAACTGGCTTATTAAGAACCCACATTTAACAGGGATACAGGCATTCAGCAGTACCTTCCCCCACTTGCATTCCAAACTAAGTGACTTTACTCCAGCTTCTACCAACTCTGTCTTGACTTCGTTTGAGAACAATGGTGTTAACCAAAGTTGCACTGACATCTTTCCAGAGGCCAGCCTGCAGACATCTTGCATCTGAAGGTGCAGAATAGAAGGCAAAAGTAAAGAGCTGTAAATCAATGAATGACTACTCTGATGAACAGAAGAACTCGCTTATTAGGAGACACTGATTTTGTAACTGGGAGTGATTTTTATCCAATCAGGAGAGGTTATACATTCTCTTAAAACTAGTTACACTCATGCCATCCTGGATATTTCTGTACACTCTCACTGAACTCCATGGAGGGGAAACTCTCTGAAATGACTGAAAACCTCTGAAACCTGCTCTCTGAAACTAAAAGCTGATGAACCATCCTCTGTTTGGGGAGCAGAGAACCGACAACCTCTTTCTCTTTGTGGATCAGAAATTGACAATTTCTTTGCCATGCCAAACTTTGGGCCAGTGAACTGAAAAGGCTGAGAAGCAGCCATTACTTCAAGAAGGAAACTTCAGCATCTAAACTGTTGTGTCAGAACACATAATGCTTTTACCTAAAAAGTTACAGACAACATAGCAAAGAGACTAACAGCAGAAAGCAAACTGAGAAGGCAGCATCACAGAACACCCCAAACACAGGATTATGCAGTGAAAAGAAAGAGTGCACTCCACTGCAAGAAAATCCTACACTTGAACCCTGAGCAACAACAAAGTAGCAACTCCACACAGCATTGGACATCACTTTCAAGATTTTTCACCATAAAACTATTTATCTGTGTCAAGATAAATTATAACTCTAAATACTAAGTAAACAGCCAGCCTCTCTGTGTTACATGTTTGTCTCTCTAGTCTGTCTGCATCTTGTCTTGTATGTCAACATACTGTATATGTGCAATTATCATAATCCTTCCTTATATTGCGGTGGGCTGGCGCCCTGCCCGGGGTTTTTTGTCCTGCCTTGCGCCCCGTGTTGGCTGGGATTGGCTGCAGCAGACCCCCGTGACCCTGTAGTTAGGATATAGCGGGTTGGATAATGGGTGGATAATCCTTGTATTATCCATAATAATTGTATTATTTTGTTTCTTAAACTGACTATGCCTCAGTTACCTTGCTACACGGTGAGGCAGAAAGGACGGACGTTTTTTACAAAATCACAAAATTGTACATTTTTTCTTACAAAGAAATTTATTGAAAGATTTGAATTCATATTGAAATAGCATTTAACAATTTGTAGGGATGGAAATGCAAAATATGCCTTACCGAACGATTACTGAGGCCATGTTCAGAGGAATTCTTCTGAGCAGATCGACTTGGACTGCGCAGCAGGGCTAGTCGTACACTTTTCACATTTTCAGGGGTACGTGCCATTCGTGTAGCCCACGGCAGTCTTTTGTTCATTAGTGTACCTTGTGTACGAAGTGCTTTAACCCAACATAGGATAGTGTTACGAGCGGGAACAGCTTTATTTCTGTGGATATTGAAATGGCAACGAAACACATGCTGAACTGTGGTAATAGATTGGTTGTTCTTGACAAAACAGTCGTACGCAAAAACACAGTGTTCTATCGTCCACGGCTCCATGGCTTCAACTAAAAAGAAAATAAAAAAATGCTAAGACTTCGCGAACCTAATGCCACCTACCGCACATCTGTCACTCCACCTAGTGTTCAGTTCTAGCCATTTCAAACACGTCCGTCCTTTCTGCCTCACCCTGTATAAGTCTTGAGACAACCTCCTAAAACAGAGAAACGTAATCATCTTTCAGTTTCCTACATTTATTGCTGCCCCCCCAGTTGAGTGTCTTATTATTAATTTTAATATCTCCAGAGTCCACATTGTGGAAAATGTTTACATTTTCATTAAAAGAGTACAAGGAGGTAAACTTTTCTCCTTAATAGTAACATTGACAAATGCCTTAAAATACAGAAAAACCAGAAGTGTTCTGCAATAGTATACAATGGTAGCAAGTCAGAAAAATTTTGTCAGAGTTCAAATATAGACTTTAATTAGAAGAACCATGATGTATGGTCATTACTCAATGGGTTTGGTTTGAACACCTTGATGTTTTTGACTGTACCATACATCCCATTCTGCTTTCAGAAGTTACTACCGTAAAACATGAGATCATAAGTTTAAAATTTAAATCTGGCACCAGTCTGAATGATATTAGAAGATAAAATGATCCTATACACAGAAGTTAAAAAACAAACAAATTCAGGATTTTTAAATGGCCAAGACATCACCTCATCTCAATCACCATCCAGGTATTATAATGAGAGCCAAACGGAGCTGTTCAAAAGAAAACCCTCCAAACATTGCAGACTTTTAGCATGTCAGTAAGGGTATGCCAGGTGATGTGAGTGTCCAAATTAAAAGGATAAAAATGACTGAATCAAAAGGCTTACTTTTTTAAAATAAGTAGTGGTAAAGCAGAATATTGTATTTCTCAAATGGGGTTGTGTTTATCTACTTTTAGGTCCAGGTGAAGGTTGAAGTTGTCAAATATGGTTTAAACTCAGTCTTCCACCATAGCTTGACGTGAGCCAGAAGCCCTGACAGCACCTCCCTCTGACATTGAGCTGCTGTTTAAATTGTCCCAAATTTGGTTGACATTGGCAGAGTTTTTTTTTTATGTTAACATCCTTTATTGAACCACATGCTCAGTCATTTATCTATTCTACATAGATCATGCAGACTGAACAGAACACATTTTATTGTACAGAACACAGCATTCAAAGTAGCTTTAGTTCCGTAGTTTAGTTGCTTATCTATTTATTCATTTATTTAGCTGTCATTTGTGTACTGTACGTCCAGAAAATCATATGGGCATCCCACCACTTACGGGACTGGATAGCTGCACAGCTGATGAACAGTTTAGAGTGCCGGTGGCCAGATGTCCTCACCCTTAATTTTAGAGATCCTGTAAAGTCTCTTGGGGACCTGGCCATCATTTATCAGGCTTGCACTCTATGGCAGTTTCCCATTCATCAGACTTTAGCCCAGGGGATTTCTGAGTCTTCACAGAGTGAAGAGCACTATACAAAAATAACTAAATTAAATTGATTGGACTTTTTTTCTTCTTTTTTTTAGACTTGATGGGGATGGTTCAAAACCCTTGGTTGGTCTTGGTGCTCCACTTCCACATTCCTGATTGTTGCTTATAACTAATGGGCCGTAGCTGTGTTTGTTTTGCAGTCGGTGACATAAGAGCGAGCCCCACAAGTCTAGATTAGACTGTTAACTCTCTGTGTGTGGAGTCTCATCTTACCTCTCGTGTCTGTGTGGGTTTTTCTTTGGGTATGTGGCTTTCTGGTTTTTTTCAGTATATATGCAGGTTAAGGTAACATTCGTGTTTTATTTTTGAAAAGAGGTGATTGTGTGTCATATGTTGACAACTAATCAACAACATAGCTGTTATTATAAACTGCTACACTGTTTAAAATTTCCTGTTTTATTTCAATTTTCCTTAATTTAGGTATAATTTACTTGCTTCTTCCCATATAAGAGTAGAGCCTCTACTTCACAATGAGCAAGCACAGCCTTTATCAGAGTCTCTCTCAAGATAACGTTGTGCTGCTTTTCACTGCAGAGCAGACATCAGATCTACATAAGGATCTTATCTTTGAAGCTGCTCGTGATGTGAATAATTGGTTGGTTGATATAGTATTAGGTCTATCAGATGTCCCACGCTGGAGATCTGTATTGCTTATATTATAGTTAATGCACGTCACATCCACATGAGGTCTTCTTTCCTTAGCTGTCTTCAAAAGTTTATGTTGTAGGCAGCCTTGCATTTTAAAATTTCACCAGATTTCAGTCAACAAACACTGTGATAGCAAAGCTAAGGTAAACTTGGGGTTGTTCATAGTATAGATTGTGACAGTTAATAATTTATTGTGTTTAGGAAAATGACAATTGGTTTGGCAGACAGATAGATGTGATGAGCAGCTAAAGGTTTCTTCATATTTTTAACATTTTAAACTAAATTTTGATTCATTATCATATCTGTAAATGTTAAAATGGTTGGTCTATTATTGCACCCATGGCTGTGATTAAAAACAGTGCTGTAATTGTTAGTTGTTCTTGTGTATATTGCCCCATCCATCCATTTGTTGATCCGATATAATGTAGGCAGTGTGGTTTAGAGGCTCAATTTAAAACCTGAATGACTGATGGCACAATTCTTACATCCAGCTCAACATGCCCCAGGACAAATCTCTTTATCTTTGTATGCTCCAGTTGGAAAAAATGTACAATATGTAAACGACTGTACTGTATCGTAATCTTGTAAGTGTCCTTGGAAAAAGCCATGTCATATTAATAATGTCCTAGGGCTGCAGGATAGTGATACTTAAATCTGATTACTTGGCAGGAACCAATCTTGGGCAGAGTAGCAACACATCACAGAGTTTACTTTAGAGATGCTAAAGAGGACTCCCTGGTGAAAGCCCATGTGGATGTGGGAAGAATGCGCAGACACCTCAAAGAAAAGCAAGGAACTGAACCCATATGGTCTGATATGAGCAGCAATTCCCATCACTCCTGTTACCATTGTTAAACATTAAAGTGAGAGAAAAGCTGGTGTGAAAACTCCCTTAGACAAAAGAGCCACTTACATCAGACTTTAAAGATGATGAAAGTCAGAGTATGGCAGAGAAGTGGATGCTTATTTAGGGGTGTAATGATGTAACAAACTGAACTGGAGTGACGAAATCAGGTCAGTTGCTACCTGTCACCTTCAGAGTGAGTACGTGATGAAGTTATGGAAACGCTAATATTAACCCACAGAACAATCCACCGTAAGTTCCACCCTTTAAACAGTTTAATTCTTGAGACAGTGATACAAAGCATGTTCAGTCAGACATGATTAGGATTGTGTGCTATCAAGTCATTTTAGACTCCTGGCGACCACATTGGTGGATTTTCTCAGACATTTCATTTGTGCCTCAAGTGAGATCTCAGGATTGATTTGTTTGATGATTCTTTGGTTTATTTTTTTGGCTGCTCTTGGTTTTCTCAGGTGTCTTTTCCAACACCAAAGCTCTAAAGCGTTGATAGTGATCCTGTTGCGTTTCTTTATAGTCCAACTTTCACTTCCGTAGATTGTTACTGGGAATACTTGGCTTGCACAATTCTGATCTTTGTAGGTATATTCAAGTCACAGTAATACCTTCATGGCTGTTCTAACGAGTCCTACTTTCTGGCTGCCTGTTTCTTTTCTGCTGATGATTGATTCTAAAAGGGAGAAGCTTTCCACTGCTTCAGTATCTCCATTATCAATTCTAAGGCTGCTTGTTCTACCTATTGTCATTAGTATGGTGTTCTTTGTATTTAATTTTAGCCCCACTTTTTCACCATGCTCTTTATCATTTAGGACTAGGGCTTGCAGATCCTTCGCATTTTTGACTATCAGGGTGGTTTCATCAGCATAGGTCAATTGGTCAATCTGTTAAAAAAAAAAAAAACAAAGATGAAAACAACAATGACATTTTCTCTCCATATGAAAACACAGTGACTACAAACTCCAGCCCATCCCGAAGTTTACACAATAGTCCAGATTTATACAGTCTTTAATTACAAACTGGGTCAGGGGCTAAACCCATTAAACATCATTTTAAAGGAATTGTATACATCCAATAGACAATTTTATATTGAATAAACAGGCAGCTCAAATTTCTGGAGCAGTTTTTGACTTCTTTAAAGACTGAATCTCAGTTCAAGGCAGAAGTGGAGTGCAGATCTAAATCGCACTTAACTGAATTAGCAAGAGACTTTTTACTGACATCCTGGAGATGCGCATACAGACAGATCTTAATTGAAAACTGGTTGTTGAGGAGGAGGTTGGGATTGTTGAAATAAAATAAATAAAGAGAACATGTCATTTGAAATCGAAAATGAATCTATACTAATAAAAGGCAAAGCCCTCACTCGCTCACTCACTCATTGACTGACTGACTCATCACTAATTCTCCAACTTCCCATGTAGGTAGAAGGCTGAAATTTGGCAGGTTCATTCCTTACAGCTTACTTACAAAAGCTGGGCAGGTTTCATTTCGAAATTCTACGCCTAATGGTCATAACTGGAACCTATTTTTTCATCCATATACTATAATAGACTTCTGCTCGATGCCCGTGGGAGGTGGAGTTACCTTCTCCAGAGTGCTAAGGACCTCAGACTGGGCCGAAGGTTTACCTTCCAACAAGACAATGACCCTACGCACACAGCTAAAATAACGAAGGAGTGGCTTCACAACAACTCTGTGACTGTTCTTGAATGGCCCAGCCAGAGCCCTGACGTAAACCCAATTGAGCATCTCTGGAGAGACCTCAAAATGGCTGTCCACCAACGTTTACCATCCAACCTGACAGAACTGGAGAGGATCTGCAAGGAGGAATGGCAGAGGATCCCCAAATCCAGGTGTGAAAAACTTGTTGCATCTTTCCCAAGAAGACTCCTGGCTGTATGAGCTCAAAAGGGGGCTTCTACTAAATACTGAGGGTTCAAAGGGTCTGAATATTTAGGACCATGTGATATTTCAGTTTTTCTTTTTTAATAAATCTGTAACAATTTCAAAAATTATTTTTTTTGTCTGTCAATATGGGGTGCTGTGTGTACATTAATGAGGGAAAAAATTAATTGAAATGATTTTAGCAAATGGCTGCAATATAACAAAGAGTGAAAAATTGAAGGGGGTCTGAATACTTTCCGTACCCACTGTATATATATACAGTATATATATATGACAGCAACACTCATCACTCACAACAGTGACAAAACAATTACATTGACAATCATGTTACGTTATTTTTAAAATGTTCCCTTTTCTTTTTCATTACTTCTTTAACACACTACTTCTCTGCTGCGGGTATTTTGCTAGTCTTTTAATAAAAGAACGAATGGGTTGGTTCACAGGGTATCACAGGCTTCACACACATACACAGACAAACATAAATTCTTGTAGTTCCTGAGAACACCCAGTAGGTAGGAGTAAGATAAGAAAATGGAATCCCACTCAGAGAACAGGTAAGCTCCATAGATATCATTTTTTGCAAACATTAAACTACATTTTATGCAAATAATGGTTAGTCTTATTAACCATCAGCTTGGCCGTGTGCTTTATAACAGCACCCAAGAGATATAAACGTCTTGGATTGGCAGTCTCTTGGAATACAGTTGTTACTTCTGTGCCGTACAAAATTATGCAAACAATAATAAGAAGTAAATTAGAAAATTACCTAAATGAAAAGAATATCCTTCTATATAAAAGCGATCGGCATTGTCCTTCCGTCCCGTGAGTGGAAAGCGTAGTGGTATTCCGCTTATCACAGACTTACTAATTGCAGCTTGCGGTACGAAGCGACATGACGTGAGCAGAGTTCTGGTGCTCCCATCGTTCCCTTGCTTTTGTGCGCAATTCGCTGGAAAAATAGAGAAAATTATGTCTCTGGAAATAATTAATATTGATGGAGTACAAATGCCTCACCGCGTAGTAAATATCAAGGGGGTTCAAAAGGGCGACCTCAATATAGAAAAAAAGTTTAAATTTCATCACAAAAATAACAGAAACTACGAATATTAAAGTAATCCCGCTCAAATGCAATATAACCAAATTAATGAGTTTGTATAAAATATCAAATTGATCTACATATTGAATTGCCTTAAGAAGTGGTCAACTTAAAAGTCGGTTGCCTTAAAAGGCGGGTCAGCCTAGTACTAAATAACAGCCAACATGGGTTTATCAGAGAAAGGTCCTGCCAAACAAAGCATACAACATAATTTACTAAGATTTTCAAATAGTCTTTGCTACAGTCCCACACCAAAAATTAATTTTAAAAACCAAAAGGGTGAAGGCATCCAAGGTAACAAAACTGGATCTCAAGTTGATTAAGTGGCAAGAGACAAAGAGTACAGACAGGAGGAGAATGCTCCACGCGGGCCAAGGTCATCAGTGGAGTCCCTGTCCTTGGACCCTTACTTCTTCTGTTTTATATTAATGACATTGATTCTGGTAAAGTTTGTAAACTTGCGAAATTCACAGATCACACTAAAATTGGAGGGATGGCACACTGAGGAAGCAGCAAAAAGAATTCAAAAAGACACGGAAAATCCTCAGAACTGGGTAAACACAAGGAGAATGCAGTTTAATGTTGAAAAGTGCCAAGTACTACACATGGACAAAAGGAAGATCATAAAAACTGTTCAATTTAACTCAAGGGACATTATGCTTAGGCTGTAAATTAATATATCTGGAGTATTGTATGCAGTTGTGGTCACCACAGTACAAGTAAGGCATAGCAGCACTTGAAGCTCTGCAGAGGAGAGCAGCCAGGTGCATCATGGGACTGAAGGACATGACAGACTCTGATAGACTCACAAAATGAAACCTGTTTAGTCTCAAGCTAAGTAGGCTGCATGAGGACCTAATCCAGGCATTTAAAATCCTCAAATTCACTGCTAAGTAGATCCAGCAACATTCTTTTGGCTTAAGGGTGAATCACATACTAGAGGACATTAGTGGAAATGAAGTGGAAGTGCATTTAAGAGTAAATTCAGGAAGCACTTCTTTATGCAAAGAGTTGTGGGATGCTGGAACAAACTACTGAGCCATGGAGTTGAAGCAGAATCCCTGACAACCTTTAAGAAGAATCCAGATGAGATACTGAGACAGCTTAGCTGTTAGCGAAACAAATGGGCTTGATGGACCGAATGGTCTCCTTTCGTTTGTCAAATTTCTTACGTTTTTTTCCGTCAGCATTTTTCTTCTTGGTACATCATTGGAATGAAGGACCTTTTCTGCCGCTCTACCGCTGAAGATAGAGGTTCTGCTTCTCCTTCTGAATACCCAGGTCTGTCTGGTAGTAAAGAACAGAAATCCAACATGTGATCCAGTTATGCCCTGCAATAGGCTGGTTCTCTTTTCCTCTGCTGCCAGCATTGGTTCTAGACCTTTGTGACCCTCAGGATGTTTTATGATATATTTATTTCCCATCTTTAGGAATTTGTTTAATAAATTTGTGATATGGCGACAATACCATTATGACGGTATATGGACTGTATGTTTGCATTGACTGGAGCCAGCACTCACTCTGGCAGCCCCAGGTATATGTCCAGGATTCACTCATGCTTACACCAACACATGCTATACTGATTTAGAGTCATCTGTTCACCAAACTCATCTATTATCCAAAGAAATACAAGCATAAATACAAGAATAACATGCAACCTCCACAAATAAGGTCTAGAATCTGAACCCAGTCAGCTGTGTCTGTTTTCAAACACAACGCTGATTGAAAAAAATACACTTGTAAAGTGTTTAATCTTCACTTAACCGTGAAATTTAAAGACACAATCCCTACTTTTGCAATGGAGGTTCAAATACTGACTAACTTACCCCCCTTCTAACTCTCAGAAGCTGTAACTTTATTCCTCATTTAATAACTAATTTACATATCTCTATTCAGAGCAGCCAGCAAAACCGGAGCTTTGGCTCTATAGTGACAAGTAACAAAGTGATTCTGAGGTCAGTGAGGTAGTGTACGTAGTTAAGCAATTTAATGTTGATCTTTTCAAGCAAAGCTTTACTTAAAACATTGCACAACCTACTGTTGTCAGTATGTACTGGAATAACTGCTACCCTATGATTAGCAAACAAAATGAAAAGGGGCTTTTTCTGTCCTGGAGTTCATTTTGCATGGCATATATAAAAACATAAATTAATTAGGAAAAGCACTTTACATTGCACTTTTTGGAGGAAGATATGAATAAAGACATGGGACATTTTAAATTGCATCATTAGAATTTGTCAAGGAAGTCAGATTTTCTGCAGGCGTTAAAATGTGTATATGAGTTGTGGTTATAGCCTACAGTATGTGTCTGCTAGAGCTAAAGAGGTATAAAATTGAGCAGTAGGACAGAAAAATCTAAATGTGACAAATGTACAAAGTTTTACCCAAAAATGAAAAGTTGCCATTTCCACGTGGGAAAGTTTATAAAAGAGAGACACATAGAAATTTTACATATTTACTCTTATTTTTCAGTTCTGCTTGAAATGTTTTTCACCTGAAAATACTTCTTTTGCATCATGCCATTAAGAAATGTTGACCGTGCTATTTTATTTAAATAACATTTTTAGATATGAAAAGTAACCTAACAGGGATATTTTTGACTGTGGCCTCACAAAGATTTAAGTACCAGTGTATAAAAACACAGTAAGACATGAAGAGTCTGTTCACGTTCCTACAGTGACAGAGTTGGGAAGTGAGGCCTGCGGTTGTGAGGCAACTGTTCTAATCAGTGGGGTCCTGTGTAAATTTGCAATTCCTGTGTGTATACAGTGATTGCTGGTACACAGAGTACAATGATGACACCCACTTCAGCCTTTATCGGTGAGGTCTTTGATAGCTGAATGGTCATATGCTGGACCCACAAGTCCTTTTACAGAATGGACATGTATATGTGGTAATAGCAGCCATTGGTGTGTTTCTCCCGAGTCTCCTCTGCTGTCTCCTGCGTGTCCTTTCCTCCTTCAGCATATGTGTCCCATCCATGCACATCAGCCGCCAGGACTTACGGTCAGTAGTAACATCCTGCAGGTCCTTGGGAGTGATTATGCACTTTCTTAACTTGATCTTCAACTGATCCTTATAGAGTGTCATCCACGATGGAGCTGGTCATATAGCACTCTGTAAAGCAGTCAATTCGGTACTACATGTTCCAACTAGCATAGCTGGTTCTGGGGGATCGTAGCCTCAACATTTTTGCAGTAGTTTTTCTGAGTATTTCACAGTGCGATCACATTAGGTAATTTCCAGGATATGCAGCAGGAAGCATTTATGACAGTTCTCTAGAAACTTAATTTGCCAGCTGTAAATTACCAAAGCTTCACAGCTGTAGAGAGGGGTGGTCATGCAGATGGCTTGCTTGTTGAATTCGGCTCTGGACCAGATCGTTAATGCTGTTGCATTCAGGGAGGATGCTTCCCAGATATCTGAACAATGAAACTACTGACAATTGTTCCTCAGCAATAGTGAAAAGTGATGGTATTAGGAAGATGTTGGCACTCCATTCATATATTACTTCAACTTTGGTGGTGTTAACAGCTCCATCCTGCTGTACACTCTCACAAGAGTGCAGTCATCCACATCCTGCATCTCAATAACCCTCACTCTATACAGTTTCATAATTGCTTGGAATATCCTAATATTGAAGAGGGGACCACCAAGTCCACTGCCACACCACTGCTTTCCTCAATCGCTTTGTGAAGAACCAAAGTAACACATAACAGGAAGATGTTAAGGTACAAGCACATACCCCTGCCAGACTCATGTTTGTACAGGGAAAGGAGAGCACTCATCCTCCTAAGGTCACCCAAGCAGTCATTCTATCGTGAAACTGGCAGAGGGTGTTAACAATTTTTTGGGGCATCCAACCCTAAGGATAATGCCCCACAAAAGTTCTCTGTTGACAGTGTCAAAGTCTTTGGAGAAGTTGACAAACGTCATTAATAGGTCGTCATGTTCTTCCTGGCACTTTTCCTGAAGTGTTCAGGCTGTGAAAATCATACCAACCGTGCTCCTGTTCTTACTGAACCCATTCTGCTATTCCGACAGCATTAATTCTGTGATATTATTGATTAGCCTCTGAAGCATCACCTTAGCCAGGACCTTGTGAGCAACAGCAAGGAGTGATATACCTCTACTATTGCCACAGATGGCCTTGTCACGCTTGTTCTTTTAAACATTGAGAGTTTTGGCATCCCTCTGTTGTTGTGGGATGTTCTCATCCGGTGATATATTGGGGTAGAGTTCTTATTCAGAGGTATCCTCTGTGCTTTAAAATTTCTGCAGATATTTTGTTCGGCACCAGGATACATATTGATTTTAAGTGAAAAGGCAGCTGATAGAACCTCCTTGAGATTGTGAATTGAAGGGAATTCAGGCAATTCATCCTGAATGTTGAAGTCTGCATCAGAGTCCTGATTAAGTAGGCTATTAAAATATTCAGCCCATCTCATTCGAATGCTGCTCTGGTCCTTCAAGACTAGTAGACCATCTGCTGTTTACAAGGGAGTGATGCAGCGATTTATTGGACTGTAGATAATTTTGACATTATAAGAATTACGCATGTCATTTGTATTGGCAAGTAAGTGAATTTCCTGTTCATTTTTTGTTCACAAAAAATTCTGTATGCCCAAATAGCCCTCAGTATTTCTTATTGAGCACTCTGCTATTGCTTCCTGATGGTACCAGATGAAGGGTGTCATAAACATGCGCATGGGAGGCAGCTACAGGGCTTAATACAGGATAATTCCACACTGGACCAGGGGATGGCAGAGTGCACTGATCTTTTCTCCTTTTCCCTCTAGGCCAAACATGGGAAATCCCGCCTGGGCACGAAGACATCACTTCTGGGTCCGGGCCCAATAACATCACTTCTGGTCCCTGCCCAGGTTTAAAACCACCAAATTTTGGTCTGACTGCCAGTTCTGTTTTGGACTGATGTCTGGAAAACCAAATCTTCACTTTTTGACTACCAATTTCAAGTATATGGGTGGCTGCCCCCAAACCTTTTCCTTTCACAACGGATATTTAGAGTTATTCAGAGTTAAATATGCAAGGTACCATATGGACACTGAGACAGGTAAGAGGTTCCAGATAACAGTGGAATAGTTGGTTTTGACATTTCCTCCTGTGTTCCCACTGATAAAATAGTCTGAGGGTAGTTGGTGCCTTTCATGTTAGGTGCATGTTACTGGTTATCTAATAATGTGATAAAACACTGGGTTGTACCTTTAAAAAGAGACTTCATCACTAAAGCATACTTTTGTTAGTCAGCATCATCCCTCATTGTTTCCCATTGGCCACAATAATTAAATGTATAAATAATGTGTAGGATCATCAGTTCAAATCCTGCCAGTGTTGAGTTTGCTAGTTCTTTCTGAGTTATGTACTAGGTTAACTGGCGATTCCATCCTGGCCTGGTATGAGTGCAAGAGTTGCCCCTGCAATAGACTGGTACTCCACCCAGTTCCTGACCTTATATATATATGACATTTTTTCACTTGCTGCTCTTGTTTCCTTCCGTCAGTATGAATGAATGTGCCCTACGTGGACCATTGACCCATCCAGGGTTGGTTCCTGCCTTGCACATTTTACTGATTAAAGCTCCGAGACTCTCTGTAGCTCTGATCTGGAAGAACCAGGCTCAGAAAATGAGTGAACACATATTGTGCTCTTAGCAACACATGAACATGACTGTCATTAATAACACTAATTAGTCATTTCATTTTTTTCTCAGGTTGCAATCCTATAATGATTAAAAGCCACCCATGTTGGAGTTATTTTGAGTCTTTCAAATGAGGAAGCCAAACAATTCCCTAAAAAGTGGAGCTAATCACTTCGTTTATGAGATGCCATGAAACAGAAGTCACAAAGAGGTGCTGGAATCGTGACTCATATCTCTGCTAGAAACCAAGTTTATTATGATTCACGCTCTTTTTCGACCTTCTCTGAGCTAATCATTCCAAAGCATTTTGGATTTTCGAGTCTTTCTAAAATCAGCATTTCAACATTTCATTCAGGACTTTGAATGAGTAATACATATTTTGACCTTTTGTGAAATTACATTTATATTAAAAGTAACTAAAAAATGAAACTCTTCAAGCAGCAGTAAACAAGTAACTTACCAGTCTGATAGAACTCAGCTTGTTCAATTTAAATGATTTATGAAGCAAAAGAGATCAAACTTTTTATTTTGCAGATCACAGAGGTGTTAAACATTGCAGGAGAAAGAGAAGATTAAAATGCAAATATCTACAATACAGGTGGTCAGACGTTAATATTTGAACTAGGTACAGCACACTTCAGATTATTGTTTTACATCTTAGCATTTCCATTACACAATGAATGAATGGCTTACACCTTTCTGTCTGCTATTGTGATTTATTAAATATAATTTCCCTTTCATTTTCTTGTGTAAAAGATAAACATAGCTTCTGAATATATTTACTAGTGAGAATTAAATGCTTTTTTCTTAAAAAAACTCACAAGCCACCTTAAAAACAGAACATAACATACGTAAGATGCAGTACTTGAGGAGCTCTTTAGATGTACTCATTATAAGTGGTTTCAGTGTTAAAAAAGGATACCCACTGTTTTATGAATGTACAAGCTTAACGCACTGTATATTTTATTTTGATAGTAAATGTTATCCATTCTGTCATTCACGCATTTCATAAACCTGCTTTTTCCTATACAGGACTGCAGCATGCTGGTACTTAGCTCACCAGACACCAGCCAGACCCCAGTCCTAAATGGCAAGCCAATCTCTTGCAAATATGCTTCGTGATGTATCGTACAATGCACAGTCAATCATGTTGTCTACTGTAAAAACTACCAATTCCGTATTACTAATGTCAGAGCTTTTGTTTTTTTTTACATCTGTATTGAGTTTCAGCCATTTTGTGACTGTTCCATAAACACTTTTAATAAAGTGCAATGTTTCCCAACATCATTCAATTACACTTCTGATTAACAATAACCACACCATTCTAAATATTTTGAAATGGATATTAACAGCAGTTAGTCCTCAGATTCTCGTGAGAAATACAATATGATGACAAAAATAGTATCATATCCTTTATGTGGAATTAATTTGGATATGGAAATGCAGTATGATGTACTACTGAATGTAAAATGTGTGAAATACAAGCTGATATGAAAAGAAGTCAGATTTAAAGCCTATTTCATCATCTCAAACAAAACCATGCAGTGAAAATAAGAAGAAATGATTAATCTATGTGAGATCAATGTGCCACTACCCAAGAATCCAGAAGGGGATCAAATCGTTTTCAGACGGCAGCTCTTATGACTGTGCAAGTTTGCGATGGAAAGAAATCACTAAAGTGGGAACGCATTTGTTTTAACAATAGATATTGATATAATTTACACAATGAAAATGACAACCCTTTGAAAACCTGTAAATGATTTAACTCAAAGTAACTTTCTAGACTCAAAGAATTTTTTCGATGATGTCTTTGGAGGCAAAGAGGCCAGGTCAAAGTCAGGTAGCTCAATGAACAGCTTTTTATGGACAAAAGCATCAGCCCCATGGCAATCATGATAGCATTTCTGATTGATTGGTGGAACAGCAGGTTTTTTATAACACAATATAATAAAAAATAAAAACTCTAACTTCCCCTAATTCATTTTTGGATATAAGACATTACTTTATCCATGGGAACATGGAACCTGCAACTGGAACATTATGGCCTAACGCCGGCCTAAGTCATTTTGCAATTGCTGAAATAACTGTTTATTAAAGAACAGACAGTCCTATAAAGCATTGCTTTTCTTAATATGACTTCATTTTTGACTTGACTATAGCTTTCAAATTAGATTAGATTAGATTAAGTTTTATTAATTCCACAGAGAAATTCAGATGCATACAGCAGAAGAAACATACAGTAAAAAACAAGGATAGAGACAGATGAAACAGACAATCACTCAAGCAACAAACAAATAAATAAACTTAACAAGGACAAATGGTGGAAGCATTGCCTGATACCAGTGGGCAGAAAAGACCCCCAGAGACGCTTCTTAGGACACAGTGGCTAAAATTGCTCCAAGAGAGTGCCTTCTGGAGGGGATGATGGAGATTTTTCATGATGGCATTCAATTTTGCCATCTTCCTCCTTTCCACAACAGCTTCCAGTGTGTCCGGGGTTTTTCCTGTGATGGAGCAGGCTTTCTTGATAAGTTTGTTCAGGCGTGGTGTTTCTTTTAAGCTCAGATTGCTTCCCTAGGAGACTGCAGTGTAGAACACCACACTGGCTACTATTGACTGGTAGAACATTTCCAGCAGCTTGTTTTCCCCTTCAGCAGACCTGAGTCTTCTTAGGAAGTCCAGTCTGCTCTGGCCCTACTTGTAGAGTGCCACTGTGTTGTCAGACCAGTCCAGGTTGGTGTTCATGTAAACCCCAACGTACTTGTACTTGTACCTCTGCACCACTTCCACTTCCCCTGAATGGTGACTGGTCTCAGAGGCTCCCTGGAAGCTGGAAGTCCAGGACTAGCTCTTTTGTCTTGCTGATACTAAATTGTGGGCTGCTGACAAATTCCTGCACAACCTTTCTGCAGTTTGATTCATCTCCATTATTAATGCAGCCTATTATGGATGAGTCATCTGAAAAATCTAGAGATGACCAGTATTGGTATTGTGCTAGACGTCTGTTGAGTAGAGGGCAAACCGAAAAAGGCACAGGACACAATTTCTGACACACATACCCTCAGCGTCACAAACTGATGTCTGTTGGTCAGGTATTCCATGATCCAGTAGATTCTGGGATCATTATGATTCAAAGCTTTGAGCTTTTTCTCCAGTCATTAAGGCAGAATAGTGTTAAAAGCACTAGAAAATATCAAACTAAAGGTTGTCAGGCCTACAAGTCCTGCAGTTACAAGTAAGCCAATGAAGCATTGTTATTTGTTCCTTCACATATGTCAGATGAGGACTATGTGGGTGTGCCCACCCTCATGAATGTTTCATATCTTTTCAAAACTTAACATACACTACCGGTGGACAGCAATGAAATTGTTACTAGGATCGTCAAAATGACAACACAGACGTTTCTCACTGAAATATATGATGACCCTGCTTTAAACAGACATGGCATCATTTTTGGACCCTTTGTTCAAGACAATGTACACTGCAAACGATGACGCATGTAACAAAAAGTGGTTTCACTGCATGGTGTAAGAAGGAACACTTTATTAAGTTGATTTTTACCTCTCTTTTCCATCCTGTTTTTTATTAATTTTGGTGTATTGAAAATGATTTCAGTAATTTTTAAATTATTATTAAATATTTGAGTTGAGTGTTTTAGATCAGAATGACTCATTTTAGCTTATTATGATTACAAATATTGTATTACAAAGATAGACATCATGTATTACCTAGAATTCTAAGTATGAACAGATAATTTTGAAGGAATCCAGAGAACCTGAAGAAGGCCATACAGACGGTGACTCGGCTGGGACTTGATGCAGTAATAACTATGGCGCTTAATTCTTCAGCTGTGGGGGTCTCACTCAATGCTATCTCTGCTCTGGTCCATTAAGTTTTTCATTTGTTTTTATTTTAGAGCTGTTTGTTATTTTTATGTCACATGCATTAATGTGCAGTTGGTGTGATATGTGCAAAATGTATAAAGACGACAGAAAACATAAATCAAGCTTTCTGTAGTATTCAGGCAACAATTATTGGTTTTCATGTTTTAAAATATGTTATTTGAAATGTAAAAAGAAGAATATGCGAGTGATAAATTGCGCCTAAAATGTAATTTGTAAGTGACACTGGTTTGCTTCAATGTAAATGTGTACTTAAAAAAATAATTTTGTTGTAGCACACCACATGCCACTGAGTCATCTGAATTTAAGTAATGACAGGGAGACACAAAGAAAACAAATAACATGTGGTGCTTAAAATATCGATCGGGCCCTAACACTAACCAACAAAACTGCAGTCCGACAAAGAGCCCCCAAGAGCTTGCTTCACCCACCCAATTATTGTAACTACCTTCAGGGAAGAGGTGATTCCTTCTAATTGAGGACCAGGAGATGAAATGTGAATTGGAAACTGAGTGGAGTTCATACCCAACGGATCAGTCCGATCTTTTGTCAAAGAAAATACTTGAAAATATTTGGAGCCCACCTTTATACCCTTGACCCCTAATGACATGCACATTGTGACAGAGTGGTGGCTCTGAGGCTAGGGATCTGCACTGGCAATTGGAAGGTTGCCGGTTCAAATCCCATTAAATGCCAAAATGAATGAGTCTGTTGGGCCCTTGAGTAAGGCCCTTAACCTGAGCCCTTTGAGTAGTGAGAAAAGCGCTATATAAATGCAAAGAATTATTATTATTACCCCATACGTTACCCATAGCAATGCCTTAACAACTGCTACAATAAAGCTGCACAAAATGGTGGCATCAAATAAAATAGCATTAAAAATAGAACTAAAATGTTAACATCTAAAGGAAGCTTTCTAACCAAAAGCAAACATCAAAAATAATTATTTGGCCAAGAAAACTTTAATCTAAACACTTGCACAAAGCCCAAGAAAAAAATCAAAAAAGACAGTTGCAGCACCAAACTCTGCCAAGTCCAGGCAGACAGAATTCCATGTATCAAATTGTAAAGATGTATAGGGCACTGCAGAAGAGAAGTCAGGCATAGCCAAAGTTGATTCTGTATATGAAGGGTCAGGAGTTGATTAAACTCAAAGTCTTTAACCAAACTAGATTTGAAACCACAATTTTCTTATTTCAGGAAGGAAGACAGAGAAAAATAAATTTAACAATTGAAGTTCTTGAGTTAAAAAAACTCTTCAGAAAAGACACAAAAGATTGACAAAATGCACCAGTAATAGCAGGTGGATACATCACCTTACTAGCAACCATCATAGCGGCCAGTCACACAAAATAGCAGTGCCCATAAAAAAAGAAACACAAAATGTCAGCGCCCATCGCAAACAATAATACAAAACAGCAGCCCTGAGAAACCTTTGAAAATGGGACTGACAATAACTTTATGGAAATTTCCAAAGGATACAACAATTAGGGGTTAGTTAAAATAGTAGGTTCTCATGCTGATGCTGCCAAGTCAGATGTTTTCTTTCTTTTAAATTTTATTGTTTTGTAGTCATTCTGGTGTGTGTTCTGACCAAAGTATGCGTGTATATTAATTTATTGATATTTCTAATTAAGGTATCTACTTATGTATGTATTAATTTATTTAAAGAGCTTCTGTAAAAAGCCAAATTTTCCCCAAGAAACATATAAAGATCTATCTATCTATCTATCTATCTATCTATCTATCTATCTATCTATCTATCTATCTATCTATCTATCCAATCCCCTTTATTCACATTACTGCAACAACTGCATTGTAGAGAGGAAAGGTGAACCACCCCCAAATAAAGCAATACCCCGGTTTACTAAATCAACTTGGAAGATTCAGATGATTGTCAAGTTTCAAGTCGGACATTTTAACTACCACATCCTTGATAGTGCGGCATATGGACATGTGAAGGAGGAACATGGGTGGTGGTCTGAAATATGTCAGTAATTATAAGACCTGCCAGTGTTTAATGATGCATTTAAGAGTGTACTGTATAAATGTGCATGTCAGACTATCAGTGCATTGTCAAGGGTTAGTGGAAGACAACAATACATCTCAATGAGTATTTAAGGCTCTCTTATAAGCCTGCTTTATGATTTTTTTGTTTGTATTCCCTGTCCACATATCTCAGATACAAATCATTCACCTGAGATGAGAAATCCAGGCTCCTAGAACAAGTTTTATGATACCTCAGAAATCGTGAAATAGATAAATAATTGATCAAAGCTCTAGGGTGATAACTTGATGCGTATTTCTGTGTGTTGGTTTACGATATACCTTTCCTTTAAACTCAGTGTCTGCACCATCTACTATGACATCATGGAAGGCAATCTGGTGTTATTAGCGTGCATTTTACATTCAGATCACATTCATTTAAAATAACATGGAAAGACATCCATTTCTCGAGTGATCCTTTCAACACCACAAATATGTTGTCAAAATATCTGATCCGCAGTACAACATGTGAGCAAAAAGGATTAGAGTGAGCATACATGTGAGTATCTTCATAGTTAGGCATGAACAAAAATAGTACAACAGTGTGCAAAAGTACAATCAAAAAAAGAAAGGAAAAATACTAAATGACAAGTAGCAAAGATTTAGTCAAAAGAAACACCTTGGCTTTTCTGCAAAGTTAAGAAGAGTTACAAAGATAAAAAGAGTTGCTAACAATAGTGTCCTTTCAGTATCGTGTAGGTACTTTTACAGAAATTCACCACAAACTCCATGTGATGCCATTCAATGTATCATTAAGTCAGAACCCAGTTAATTATGACATACCAGCCAATCTGGATCCTTGGAACAATGATGATGCCAGCTAAACAATAAAAAATGAAAAATGAAGATAGTAAAAGCAACTTAAAACATGCACCACTGAATGACATATCTAACAGTAAGACTGTGGCTTTAACCGATAGGATTTTACAGACGTGCAGCATTTCAGTGGATTATAGGAAGACATTCCTAATAATAGTAGAAGCAGTAATACTAAAAGATTAGGCCTTATGCAGAGTTGCCACTTTATTAGTTTGTCTTGCTTGGCAGCAAAATTCTACACTCATAATATTAACAACAAAAAACAAAATGAGGCTATCAGTTTGAACAATATGTGCATTTGACTTGTCAAGGATTTTAACAGCACCAGAAAGGCACTCTGATGAAGGAGGTGATATTCTTGACCCACTTCAGAATGTTAGTAATGATGGCCTCAAGGAACCAGACACTGCCTGGCCAAAGATTTCCACGGGTTGAGCAGGCTGGAGATTGCCTGTGTCGATCAGCATTTCCATCCTCTTGATGGAGTTAAGTTGTAGTTTGTGATGAGCCCACCGTTCCACTCCTCCTTTCAAGCAGTACATTCCTATAAACCACGACAGTGTCATTTATGAGATCAGCAGAAAGTGTGTTGTTCATAAGATACTCATAGCACATCTTCATGCTTGTCTTACACTACGTTTAAAGCTACTTAAATTGTTTTGTCTTTTCAGTTCTCTGAATTTTAAATTCACAGTCCTTTGGTACCTTACGGTATGCTTTAAATAGCCATGTCCATACATACTAAGATCTGACTGAATGAGAACTAAATGCATTACGATAGAGCTCTGATTAACTGCACTCCGATTAACTTAAGATTAGCATTAAGGTGAGGTGAACTGTAATACACTGGTTATCTTATAATTCATAAAAGTTTTAACATGAATACTATACTGAGCACGTAAATACTATACTCTTAACCGCAACGTACCGAGCAAGCGGTCGAGCAGCTGGTAACTGTGGGAATGTGGGCGTGGCTTACTCAGCCCTCCCCTGCTGCACACCTCGGCTGTTGTCAGTGTGTTACCATTGTTCACCGGGCACACACTTTTACCATTGTCTTTTTAACTTCAATGATTGGCAGACTGTTCATAATAAAATGTAATTACAACAATACACATTTTGTTCTTGAAACTATTGTATGTATTAGCTGTGTGTACCACAAAAATAAGTGTGAATCTATCATTTTCGTTGTTTAAATATAACATTAAGTTCACTAAGATATGGAAAGAGGCTTAAAAGTGATACTGCACTATATAAATTAGCCAAATCTTTTATACTCGTCAGTTTTAATCTGAGATGGCTTCGGCCACCCATTCCACCTGAGTTTTCAGTTATCCAAGGTTGCATTGGTCCACGTTACCTCAAATAATCAGGGTTTTACTGCATTTCACTTTTAATTGATATAAATATTTAATAAAAGAACAGACTTCATCTGGAATTCATATTACAAGAATAATTAGCAAGATTGTAGTTAGCAAAAAATCACCTAAGGTTTCTCCTTAGCCTTTACACACGCATCCATTGTTCCTCATTTCTTTTGTACTCAGTAAATTGTCTAATAAAAACTGTTCAGATTAATCAAACTAAAGTTTATTATAATTTAGCTAGACTGAAACGTGGCCTTTTATAATCTGTTGAATTAATACATTAGTATCTAATTGTTGTTATTATTCTTGCTGTATACTAAATGTAGTCATTTTTTTAATTGCCTCTACAGACAGATAACAGTTTTGAAAATTTTACACAAAATGTCCATTTCTAAAAAATAAATAAATAAATAATAATAATAACTTCAAAATATAACACAATACAGCTCCCCTCTGGCTATTCATTCTGTGAAACATAATATATGCAGAAAAGTATATTCTACATGGGCAGAGGATCTACATATATGCAAAAGTGCAGTATAAATGAAACTTCAAAAAAGCCTTCTTTTGCTGCATGTAGGAAAAAGGATGAAAGAAGAGAAAGAGGTCAGGGACAGGAGGAAGCAAAAAGATGAGAATAAAAATAAGCATGCTGGCTCATTATGTTGGAGGCCTCTACTCTGAGGAACGTTTCTCCCTACAGTATGTAGCCTATGCCTGTGAGGCTCTATCTGCTACAGCATTCAAATCATCCTTTTTTCTCTTGCACTTAAGAACAACTATTATTTTATTAAAATCCGACTCTTCTGCTCTTGCAGTACAGTTACAGGCTCTAATAAGCTGCCCATCAATTCTAACTGAATGTTAATTTGTCCATTTATTAAAGTCCTAGGTATCACGGTGGTTCAGTGGTTAGTGCTGCCAACATACACCTGTAATCTATGGTTCCAATCCCATCCCAGTCAACAATTTTATGAAGATGTTTCCATGTGTCTGTATGGCTTTTATCCCAAAACCTTTGCTTTTCCTCCCACCTCCTTAAAGATAATACACTAATTGGTACCTCTGAGTGTGAATGTCTTCCTTGCCTCTTCAGTGATAGTTCCAACCTTGTGCAACAATGCTGCAGGGATAGGCGCCATCGCCTAGTGACTCAGAAAACAATAGGCAACTTAAAAAATGATTATCTGGATATTTTACCGTATATTGCAATTTGGTGTCTCATCTCCATAGTTCCTTTTAAATTATATTGCATTTGAATTATTTTGTAGTTGCTGCTGTTGTGATGAATTGTTTTGAGAAAATGGTGCTAAGAGACATTGAGTGTCATTTTTCAGATGGTTTGGACCACTTCCAGTTTGCAAATGGTTACTACCAGCCCATATTCCTTGCACTTCATACTACACTACCATGCTTGAATAACAAACATTTCTTTACCAGGGTCTTATTTATGGATTAGACTTCAGCATTTAACACTGTTATATAATTAAAAGTGATCACTGAGCTTCTGGGACTTTGCATCACCCTCTGCAACTGAATTGTCTTCTAACATGGGTGACAGCAGAGCCTTCAGCTGTATAGCACCCAGACTTTGGAATGACCTCCCGAAATTTATTACATCAGCTGACTCCATTTGTTCTTTTAAAAAACAAAGGAAAATTCATCTGTGCAGGAAGGCTTTTAACTTAACCTGTCATTCTGCCTCCTCTTCCAGTCTTCCTCTCTGCCCAGATGCTCAGGAGAATGTGTGTGTGTGTGTGTGTGTGTGTGTGTGTGTTATGTCACAACTGATGTTATTTGCTAGGCTTTCTTTTAGCATTGAATGCAGTATTTTACTTTGGGTTTTTTTTTTGTCTTTTATTCTATGTAATGCCTTTGGATAACCTGCATCTATCTTTTTTAATGTTCTATTTAGGAAACATCTGTTTCCAATGTTATATATACCTGCTGTTTCCTTATGAGCATGGGAAAGGTGCTATATAAATAAAATGTATTATTATTATTATTATTAATAATAGTTAGACCCTAGCATGTGCATATTGGAAGCATCATTTTTTTACACTAAACACTCACAGAGATGAGAGTTGGTTTGTGACACAGTGGCGTGAAGACAACAATCTCTCCCTTAATGGCCAGATAACTGAGGAGCTAGTCTGTGCTTTCTGGGATCAGGAGGCAGATCACGCTCCCATGTACATTGGAGGAGACCCTATAGAAAGGAGTTAACAGCTTTATGTTTCTCTGAGTGACCATCATAGATGAACTGAAAGGGAATGAGTCATTACGACTATTGTCGCGAAAGGATCACCAATACCGTGGCCCCCTTAGATATGTGAAAAGCTTGAATGTCTTAATATATGCTCACCAACATCTACAGGTACCCAGTAGACTCCATCCTAACTGATCGCATGACATCCTGAAACAGTGCTTGCTTAGCTCAGGACTGCAAAGCAATGTTGATGATGATGAAGATGGCTAGCTAAGAATATTACTGGCACAGCTTTACTTCTATTCACAATATGTACAACATATACTAGCACAGCAACACAGGCAGACTGTTTTATTAAAGACATTAACTATTTTGCATATTCATTTTTTTTCCCTCCTGTATTTTGGAGCCGTTAGGATCACAGTAGATTTAGACAGAGCTTCTATTCACAGGTCATAAAGCTACTCTACAGCTACTTCCCCTGACCAGTACTTGATTATTTCTTTTATATGTATTGTGACCGGTGTCGCCTGCTCATGTGCAGTTCAGTAGTTCTAGTGCTCTGCTTTTCAAAATCACATAGCACCGCCAGCTGCGAGCTGTCTCACTGTTAAACAGTAAACCTATGTCAAAGAAACACAGCTCCCCTTGAGAAACGTCCTCTTAAACAGCATTTCAATGGGAAACAAACACACTGTTCTGCAGGATCAGCTGCCGGCTTGCAGGCTTAGCAAGCAACGTGCTTCTCTCATGAGGTGTTAAAAGACTGAGCCCCGGCCATTCTCCTGTCCTCCCTCCCTCCATCGTCTACCCCACTTCTGGTACCACTTACTGCATCAAGCTTGGGTCACAGAGTTGGCACAGGAGACTGGAAAAGGGACCAGGTTTCCAAGGTACAAAATCTTTCTGGCTGAACTGACAAGTACAGACACAAGACTTTATTCAGAAGGGGATTATCTTTGACAGTTAAGCACACAGGTGACAACTGAGAAACGTGGTGGTCCAGCTCCCCTCTCCAGGTCAGTGCCGCCAGCTGCACACTCTTACGCTCATAACTACAAGCTGTCTCTCTGTTAAATAGTAAATCTATGGCAAAGCTGCCCTTCAGTTGTTAAACAGTATTTCAATATGATACAAACACACTCTTACACATCCCCTTTGCGGCTTTCCACACAATGTGCTTCTCAAACGAAGTTTAGAACATTTAAAAGACAGAGCGGCGGCCAACCTAACAGCTCACTCTCCTGTCCCCTCTCCCCCAGACTGAACCTGCTCCAGTTTTACCTCAATTTTTATTCATCTTAGATGATCCTATCACAGTCTTTCTAATGTATTTGTTTTGCTAGTATGCAGTTGGATTATAGATGAGATCACATAACTATGGTGTACACAATTGAAAAAGAAAGTGTAAGCTAAAAGAGTGAAAGAAAGAAAAGATCAGGAAATGGAAAAAATATTAAAAAGCAGGCAACTGCAGTGCTGGCTGGACGTGTAAAGAGAAGGCAAACAAAGCACAAAAATCAAAGTGCTAGTGTCATGAACTAGGAGTCCCAAAGCACATAGTCCCAAAAACACTTCTAAAAATGTCCACTAGTGGGGGAATATCACCTTCAAACCCCAGCTACTAATAAGACAAACACAGAGAGTTTATAAATAAAAAGATGTATTCTTCACAAAACTACTTGTAACAAGAATGAAGCTCCAAAGGAGCACAAAAGCCACAAAGGCAGTCCAAAGCAAACAAGTCCCAGTGCAGACACTCAAAGAATTGTCAAAATACAGGGGGTCAAAAATATAGAAATCCACTAAATTGAATAAACACAAGTGATCTCACAACATTTGGAATGTACTACCAGGATCTGTCTGGATGTATAGGGTGGAGGGACGTTTCTGGTGGTGACTGGCAGATGGCCCTACCTCTTGAGGGACCACCCAAAAAACACATGGAACATAAGACAAACAGCTTATATACAGTACAAAAACAGAGAATAATACAAATAATCGACAAAAATAAAATTCACATAACATAAATCAAAGAATCAAAGATAAACCAAAGAGACATAAGATGTGGACTTGAACCCCAGCCAGGGGAGGCTGAGACATAACATCTAGTGCCTCAGGCCGAAGTCAGAAAGCCATATCAACAGCACAAGTTTCTGGAACAAATGTAACACGCCAAGCCTACAAATTAGATTTTTAAATGATCCTAAAACCAGGATACAAACCCTGCCATACTGCTGTCTTTTATAGGCAGGCACATGACATGATATGCTATATGACCTCAATGCCACATAACTGGTAACAAGCTCTGCAAACTTTAAACAAAATGGCCACGGCCGTGTAAATCAGACACAGAACTATCTATGGATAAACAAAAATAAGAAGGGAAGAAGGTCAGACACCATGGCAGTACTGTGTTTTTGGAGCCATTACTATTATGGTTCACAGCCAGAAGACAACTTGCCACAGACTATGTTGCCAGAGGCAGATAGATACCATGGCAGTCAATATGAATGCATGGCATGGAGGACAACAAAAACCTCAGGCTGTCATACCATAGGCTTGAACAGGATACCCTCACTCAGGAGTTGGGATGACATAGGAGGTAGTTGGTAACCTTGCTTCCAGGGAGAGCGGGGCACCAAACCCCTCAAATTCTTTTGTAGTCCTACTAATAACCTTCAACTGATTGGCAAAAAAGGTACAGTAACTAGATCCAAAAGTTTCAGAAATGAAGAGTTCTGTGAGCAGCTTGGTCGGGAAAACATGGCTGCTGGTATACATCGTTTTCTTCAAGGAAGAGGTGGTAAGGATATGACGGACATTCAATTTCTTTCAGCAAGCAGTGCAGTTTGATGAGTGCTTGTTGATTGTGGTGTCGATGAGGCAAAGGCTGTCCTGTGAACTTCCTCCACACATTTGTTAGTGGACTATAAACAGTTCCCCTTGTCTGGGTTAGAAAAGGAGAATGGAAAAAATGCTGCCTGTGAACCTAAGAACATGTCAGATGGTGCCTATGCAAGTTCAGCAGTCTTTTCCACCATTGCAAGTTTCCTTCCATTAGGTCAGCTATAATTTCACATTTTTGGACTGTTAATACTTTGTTTCCTGTAATACGTTATATCACAATGTACCTATATAACATGCTATTTATTAATTATCTAATTATATAACTAGAATGTGTAAGCACATTGAAAAATGCACCATCATTCATCATCAGCACTGCTATACTAGCCATTTTCCAGGTTTACCCAGATTAGCTGGTTGCCTCCCCGAATCTTTACCTTTCAGTCTCCTCTGTCCTGGACATCCTTGGGATGAGACCCACACTTTCCATATCATCTGATGCCATGTCCTTTTTGGCCTTCCTCTGGCCACGTTCCCCATACCTCTATCTTGGTGCACCTCTTTAACCTCTGCCTTTCATTACACAAAACCCAAACCACCTTCATCTGTTTCTCCTTAGCAAAACACCTAACATCTCCATAAAAAGTCTTTCACATAACTCAGCTTTCATCATCCTCTCACTCTGTGACATTCCCGCCTGATCATTCTCATCTCTGTTCTTTCTAACTTTGCTCCACATTCTACTTTCATCAGCCATGTCTCACTCCCATACAGGATAGTACTCTTCACAGGCTTTCGTAACCTTCACAATTAATTGGCAGAGATATTACTTTTGAACTCAGAATGGGGGTCAGAATTTCTTCCACACACCTCTCACCCTGACTATCACTACTATGCCCGCACCACCATCTGCACTGAATATTCTACCTAATTAGCAGAACCGTACTTTTACCAAGTTGCTGATATCTAAGTTTCCATTTACTACATCAGCATTTTCTGCATCCTTATCATACAAACGCTTCAATTAACAAAGGATGCTCCTTGCACTTGCAGACTGCTCTTTACAGCAATTTATATTTTATGCACTCATTTTGGGTGGTTTGGTGGCACAGTAGTAGCACTGCTGCCTCGCAGTAAGGAGACCCGTCTGGGTTCGCTTCTCAGGTCCTCCCTGCGTGGAGTTTGCATGTTCTCCCCATGTCTGCATGGGTTTCCTCCCACAGGCCAAAGACATGCAGGTTAGGTGCATTCAATCCTCTTCGTCCCTTGTGGGACATAAGGCTTCAATGAGCTCCCTCCATCGCATGCGGTCCTTTGCAGCATGTTGTGCTTCTCCCCATGACAGGTTCATCTTTTGAAGCTCTTGTACCACTGTTCTACGCCAGGTGTTTTTGGGTCTTCCAGTTTTTCTTTTTCCAGGTGGTGTCCATCAACTGTTGGGATGCGGTTTTGCTCCATCCTTAACACATGTCCAAGCCATCTTAAGCGTCTTATTGTAATGTCCTTAGTGATGCATTGACTGCTTGTTTTCTTGTATAATTGTTGGTTTGATATTTTGTTGGGCCAAAAGATCTGGCAGATTCGTCTGAGACATCTCTTGTAGTAGACCTCAAGTCTCCTCATGTCTGTACTGACCTCACACCAACACTCTGAACCATACAGGAGGACAGACTTTACATTGCTGTTGTACAGGAGTATCTTTGTCTTTAGGCTGTATTGTTTAGACCTCCAGAAGGAACGTCCCTGAGCCTTTCCCAGCCTTGCTCTAATGTCTTTATGGACAGCGCTGTCCTTGCTGATAAGGCTGCCAAGGTAGGTGAAGTCCTCCACAAACTCGAGTGGTGCTCCATTCACTTGGATGGGTGCTGTGGGGATGGAGTTTATGCACATCACTTGGGTTTTGGAGGTGTTGATGCTCAGTCCAGCCTGTCTGGCATATTTGTGAAGCCTGTCAGTTTTCAATTGCATGTTGGAGTGGTTTGTTGAAAGGACAGTAAGGTCATCTGCAAAGTCAAGGTCTTCCAATTGAGAGGACAGGGTCCATTGGATGCCTCTGGGTTTATCTGCTATTGTGTTGGTTGTGATCCAGTCTATTGCAAGTAGGAAGAGGATGGGAGAGATGATGCACCCTTGTCTCACTCCGGACTGTACAGGGAACCATTCAGTGAGAGTGTGGCCCATTAAGACTTCTCCTTGTGCTGTAACCTTGTCGTGGTGGAGAGGCTTGCGTGCTTCAAAGACCCTAAGAGCTATGCTGGGAGGAGCCTTTGGCTCCTAGTAGGTACAGCCTTGCCAGATTGGTCTTAGGCGAGTAGCCAGACGAAAGACAGCACACTGGTCCTCCAGGTTGGGGGTTGGGCGTGGCGCTAACAATGCCACCCTGTAAAAAGCTACCGTTACAGAAACTACAATGAGCAAGTCCATCGACAGCAGGCCCATAGCAGTTCTCCGCCACTATGGCAGTATGACCACCCCTGATGAAAGCCGATCCTAAATTGTTCCTAGTTTGTGCTTGGTGTGTGTCTGTGCCTTGCAGTGGGCTGCCTTGCGCCCTGTGCTGGCTGGGATTGGCTCCAGCAGTCCCCCTTGACCCTGTAGTTAGGATATAGCGGGTTGGATAATGGATGGTTGGATGCACTCATTTCCAATAATCCATGCCTTGGACTGAGTTGCACTTTGCACCTTTAAAACACACAGTGCATGGCCATGAACCCTTCACCTTGGTCCTTTCTGCCTTTTCCTTAACTTAATGTAGTAACATTTAACAATTTATTTGTTTCCTGTACTGTAGTAAGTTTTAGCTTTAAAATGTTTAAGTCATTATAACACACAGCTGCTTATACTTTGTGGCAATAATTGTGAGAAAAGAAGCCTATTGCATACTACTTCTCTGTCACTAGATGGCAGTGGTATGTTAGGCTATTACCTTCTTGAGCCAAAAAAGGTTGTCATTTATTTTGATAGTTCCTTGATTTAATCTGCAAAAAAGGTTTGAATCATTAAATACCATAGCAAACGATATATACTAACCAATATACTGCTCTGAACATACTGTATGTGTATCTCTGTAGGCATCCATCCTTCTATTTTGTATGCCCATATGCATTGAAGGGCCAACAAGAGCTGGAGTCTATGATTCTGTAATAAGGTCCACCTTAACAGTAGATGGAGTGCCCTCATGCACACATCCACACTTCCTTATAGTGGACCAGTTTAGGGACACAGTGGAATGTGAGGGTGAAAACAGGAGCACCAAGAGAGAACCTGTGCAGACAAGGGACAAGACAAACCTTGGAACTGTGAGGCAGCGTCCCATTCCCGCTGTGATACCGGTGGCTTATAAAGTATACAGAATGCATTTTATATACTGTTTGTCACAATGTTTAGAAGCTTAACTTTCTTTGTAATCACTGACACAGCATGTAACCCAACATAATTTTCAAAATATTTGATTTTAAAGAACTCTAGGGAGTCTCTGCTTGCTAATAGTTCTGGCTCCATAATGACTCACGATGGAACTTTGTCCTAGGTGACCTTTTTGCAGCTAACATCACAGCAATTATCAGCAAAAACAGGAAGAATTTAAATGTGTAATGATTCTTATAATCAAGTCATACTAATGGCAAAGCGAAGGCTGGAATAACAAAGTCAAATCCACTCTAATCTCAGTAAAAAGAAAGAAATGGTCATTAGAAAAGAAGATAAATGATCACAGTGTTTCCACATCAGTATGATGCACTCTGGAGCAAACAGAGCAAGTAAATAGAAACTTATTTGGTACTGTAAAGCTGGGCCTGCTGCCAAACAGTAGGGGCAAGGCAACAAACAGAGACAAAGCATGGGGAGGTCTGTTCATGCAAGTTTGTTATTGAATTATTTGGCCAATTTGGATATTGAATTATTGTGTAATTGCATTTTCATTTTGGTGTAACTGGCTTACTAACTGTTTTATGAGTTTATTGAATAGTTTTGTACATTCTCTGACATTCTGGCACTGAGCCGATTCACAAGGATGCAACAGATTTCAATAAAAAAAGGTCTGCATTGAAACTATTTAGTCAGAACTGGGAGAGCTGAATGAACTTTGGTGAGTTCAGTTATGGAAGAGTTGATGGCAGTAGTCTTTTGATTCACGTGGGCTTTTATTGAACACAGCTGTCCTTTTTGGAGGATTAATCAAACATTGTTAATATTTCCTTTAATCCTACAATATTTCAGTTGAAGGCAGTTTTTCAATCGTTGACCCTGACAGATGGAAATGACTCAAAATACTGCTGTCTAGCTAAACAAACAACAGAATCCGACAAGTCAATGATGACGTCAGTTTTGGAATAATGGCAAATAAAAAAATAAACGGTGTCATTCAAATATCTGGATGGTCAAACAATTATAACAACTGTCACTATGACTAAAACTGGAATAATTCATACTTACAGAGTCTGGTAAAAGTGAGCTAAATGACCACTTGGGGCTCTTTTGCCAGTTTTACAGAGAAAAGGTGTGAAGAGGGATGGGACTAACAGGACCCCTCCAAAGCTGGCAATACTACTTAGGGCACTGAAAATACTAGCAATGGCACCACAGGCCTCCATTAATGAGAAAGGTTTCCTGATTTATTTTCATATTAAGTCATAACTGTTGTGAAGCAAAGGGGCTGGTTTGTGTAGGCTGCAGGACTGAAATGCATTAGATGTTATCATTTTAGCTACATGTTTCTCTAATTTTTATACTTATATCTGTATGTGACCTGTAGTCAATTTTAAGTTCAATGTATTCTCCTACGTAAGAGCTCAGTGAGATACACAATAATTACAATGTAGGTTTTATTAAATGAAATACTTGCGTTAAGCTTTTCTGCTGTAACTTGTGGTGAGAAGCTAACTGTGTGTAATTACACATTTCTTGTCACCTTATTCAACACTCAGGTTGGCTACCATAGTAAATGTACACAGGGCATTCACTTGATAGTGTGACTCCAGTTTGATCTCTCGCTTTTTACAAAGCACAGTGCAAACTAGATTAGTGTCCATTTCTCAGACACAGTAGCTGGGGACTGGCTACACAAGAACAACCAGACTCTGTGGATCAAGCCACTCCATTGCATCCTGACTGCAGTGATGTGTACAGTAGATTGGCAGCACAGATGATTGTCCAAGATCTGGTTGCCCCTGAGTGACCACACCAGAGGAGGCCCCATACTTGTTTCAGATCTGCCTCTTATACAGCTGCTGAAACTGATGGCAGACACCCACATCAGTGATAGGACAGTGAGGGACAGGCTGCATGCTGCTGGAATAAAGAGCCAGCTGAAGTGTCAAAAGCCCTTTGCTTATAACTTCTACAAGACCTGACCACTCAGCAAAACCACATCAGGCCACACAAAACTGCTGTGGTCACAACTGACCTAAAGAAAACTTATCAGCAGGCAATTTTTTAACCTTCCTTCTTTCTTGACTTTAAATCCAAATGGCACCTTCGGGATGCCTTGGATCACATCATCCTGAGATTTAATGCCTTCTGATGACCAGGCCAGAAATAAGGCAACTGCAGATTCACAGACTCATTACCTGTGTATGCAAGAGGTGTCAAGCACTGTAAGCGATGGTCAATCAAGATACTGAAGGACTGAAGAATAGAAGGACTCACCTTCTACTTTATTAGTTATACCTGTTCAACTGTTTGTTAACACAAATGTCTAATCAGCCAATCACATGGGAGCAACTCAATGAACTTAGACATATAGACATTGTCAAGACAACCTGGTGAAGTTCAAATTGAGCATCAGAATGGGGAAGAAAGGTGAATGAAGTGACTTTGAATGTTGCATGATTGTTAGTGCCAGACAGGCTGGTCTGAGCATTTCAGAAACTGCTGATCTACTGGGATTTTCATGCACAACCATCTGTAGGGTTTTCAGAGAATGGTCTGAAAAAGGGGAACTATCCAGTGAGCGGCAGTTCTATGGGTGAAAATGCCTTGTTGATGCCAGAAGTCGAGAAGAATGGCCTGATTGACTTGCGCTGATAGAAAGGCAACAGTAACCCAAATGACCACTCATTATAACCGAGGCATGCAGAAAAGCCTCTATGAACGAACAACACTTTGAACCTTGAAGCAGATGTGCTACAGCAGCAGGAGATCACAATGGGTGTCCCTCCTGTCAGCTAAGAAAGGCTCACCAAACTTGAACAACAGAAGACTGGAAAAACGTTACCTGGTCTGATGAGTCTCCAGCACCTTGCTGAAACTATACCACAAAGAATTACAACAGTCCTGAAGGCATAAGGGGGATTCAACCCTGAACTAGCAAGGTGGACCTAATAAATTGCCAGCAAGTGTATAGTGTGTATATAGTAAACAGGACTGATTCCACACGTGAAAAGGGTTGGAGATCCAGATGGTAAAGGTGGAAAGCAAATCTTTACATTAATGCACAATAAGACAAAAGCACCTGTTCAAGTCATTGCAGTCTGCAACCTCTAGTTTATGTTTGATTGTGACAAAATGTTGCAGGATCTTCAGGACTATAAGACTGACAAGGAACTGGAGATGGATTAACAAAACCTCATTCAGGCCGGTGTGTGTGTGACTATGGAAAAATCAAAGAAACTGGTAAATTGTGGTTCAACACCCAATCCTTCCCCAATTTTGCTCTCGAATTAGTCCTTGTAAGGCTTGTCCTATTCTCCTAGATATAAAGTTTAGATTCCAAGTATTCTAATTCAGTAGACTTCTAAAGTAGGCCATTCTGTAGCCCAGTGCTATATGGAAAGAAGATACTGTATCTGGAAATACAGAAGGTCCATTATCTGCAAGGACACATTCACTATAGCGCAGACCAAGCACATCGACAGAAAGAAAGTGGACAAAGTAAAAGCAATTAGGACAGTTTAAACAAAAATCAGTTTAGTAAGGCAGAACAACCTCAGCAACAGATCGAACAACAGAATGCTTTGTGAAATTATGAAACATCAACTTTATTTTAAGTGCTGAGACCAAGGGGGGGCTATAATTATATTCTGCTTGCTAATATGTTCTATAAGGTAATATTGGGGGTCTAAACAATTTAGTTTTTATGTTCCCTGCATTTATTATTCAGGTACTATTATGAAATGACACTTAGATGCAATCAAGGAAATCATGTTTATGCTAATAGTATGTTACAAATACTGTATTGGTCGATGCAGGTGATGACATGAAAGGGAGGAAAGGCATTTGTCTTGGCTTTAAGACTTTTTAATGTTTGCCTGGCACCGCAGAGAACTCTTAATTACTATGACAAATTACAAATATGGTTTTATTTCAGTTACATCCATTTATCTTTGCCTGTATAAAGGAAACTAATCCAGACTAAATTAAACACACCACCACAATGTAAATCCACACATGGTAGTGCTACTCAGCTTTACTCACCAAATGTTTACCAGCTATGTCACAAAAGAGAGTGACTTGGCAAAACTAGTTTAATAATAACAATGGTATGTATTTATATAGCACATTGTCATACAAAAAGTATAACTTTAAATAACTCTAATTGCATTATAAAAAATAAAAGAAACTGTTACAATGACAAAGAAAACAGATAAATACTACACACATACACACACAATCCAAATAAACAAGTAATAGAAGTGGAAGGGTTCCTAAACATAACTTCAATAACTATTAGGTAAACACAGATTTTAAGTCTCCAATGCTTATAAGAGCAAAGACAGATCAGATCAGGTCAGATGGCCAGGGAAATGAGGAACACAAAATCTCCAGCCGACGGGATGCCTCAGAAACTATATATACCTCTAAGGCACTGGTTCTCAGCTGGGTGGGCTACAAAATGACTGAAAATGATTAGAAAATACTAGCAAAATGCTTAAATAAAGAAAAAACCTGCAGCTGGGGTGTCAGACATTTTTTTAAAGCAGACCGCTTTGTCAGTATTCTAAATGTGTTATGTACAGCACATAATGACTGCTAGTTTTCTGAAATAGCCCCCTATAAATACATTTCATCTTCAGATTATATCCATATATATTTTGTCTGGCTTCTATTTAAACCTGGCATTAAAATGGATTTCTAGAGTCTGCTTCATGTCCGGATAGAGATCAGACAGATTACCCACATATGCCCAAACCTTTGGGGTTTAGTGGCCACTTGCATTTATCTGCATAGCACAGCACACAGCGGCTACTAACCTGTAGTTAGAATGGGAATGGGCTCTTCCAATGACCCAACAAGAAAAACGTGAAAAGAAAGTGACGTGGCACACCTTCTTTTAAAAAGTGTTGGTATGATGGCAAAGATGTGACAGCCTCATTAAGGAGAAGATAGGTCAATTTGCTCCACATCACTAATGGCACTGAGCTCACTTTTAAAGCTGCACAGGTGTCACACAATGGAGAGAAAATACATTTGTGTTTCTACTCCTACTGTATGTAGCCATCGCTGATGGAAACGCTTCAGTGCTGAATACAGACAATAACATAAAGCGGCTTCTGTAAAAGTTATGAAGAAATGTCTGTCGTGACTAATTCTGCCTTTTAAAATTACTTTTTATTTTCAGAAATAAGTAATCATTTTATGCTTAATTTAAAAAGTAATACCTAAGCCATGCGTTAACATAAATATCTGCAATGACAAATTCTGTATTTTGATAATTACTTGTTATTACTTATATCTAAAAAATGCCTACTCAGTTCATGTTATAATTAAGAAATTCAGGCACCAGTAAAAATAACTTTTTTCCTAATAAAAACATAAGGGCATTTTTGAAAATTGCCAATTAATTTTGTATTGTGCTTTAAAGAATACAGGCAGTGTAATAGCACAAGTAGAAAATATGCTTTTGTTAATAAATGTAAGCTCAAAAACAAGAACTTTTGTCAAGAATGCACCAAAAGTACAAGAGAGGATATATCATGGCCTGTGAGGTGGGCCGTCACATATTATTGGGGTACAATGGAGGACCTAAGAGGCATAAAGGTTGAGAATCACTGTTTTACTGTTTGGCGACAAAAAAACAAAAAAACACCCTGCCTCCACTTCACATTCTAGAAAACATAAATCTGATGAGTAATTTGTTATGGCCATGTTGCAGCATTTTAGAAGATTAGATGCAGTGGGTCTCATCAATCGTTTGAGTATCGTTTGAGTATCCTCTTTCCTTCCAATAGCAAAGGCAGCTTCACAGTACCTTGACCAGGTGGTAATAGTGAAGGATGCCACTCCAGAAAAACTGGTAAAGAAAACGGAGACAAGTTTTGGTTAGTGACTATTACAAATCTTTTCCTTATGTGATATAGCAGTATCTATTTAAATCTATTACAACTGGTGCAAAAAAAGGTATAAAAAAGAAAGTCGTGAATTGTTAGAACTTTTTAAAATGTTCCACTGTTCCACAGTACAACTATTGGTAGAAATTTCAAGACGTTTTTAATAGCTAAAACCACCTCACCAGTTCTTTCATATGTAGCTCCTGGGAAAATAAGCAAGCCAGTGTCTGAGGATATAAGATTACCACCGGAGCAATTCTGTTTCGAATTGTAAAGCCCGATGATCAGGTTTATTTGCAAGACTTACACGTTTGTATTTCAGACACTACCTATTTTTTTTTTCCTTTTTAAATTTAATTAAATGAATTCTCATCCATTCTGTAATGCTAGTAAGACACTGAATCAGAAGGCCTTAGAGCCTAAGGATCATCTGGTGTTATTGATTAGTAAAGCCGTTTGTCACCTAGTGTTCCACAATAATCTGGTCTAATGTGAATATGTAGCGTGAGAATAACAGTAAGCCAAGAACAGATTCCTGCAGTACACTCCACTGTATACAATGTCATGGATCTCTGAGAAGAAATTATAACAAAAACCAAATCTTAAAGCACTACCAGAAAGACCCATCCATTGGCTAAAGATTTTGATGAAATTACTGTGGTCTATGGTGTCAACTGCTATACTCAAGTTTAAGTAGGGCGGAGTGGTGGCTCTGAGGCTAAGGATCTGTGCTGGTATCCAGACGGTTGCTGGTCCGAATCCCTGTCACTGCCAAAAGAGATCCTACTCTGCTGGGCCCTTGAGTAAGACCCTTAACCTGCAATTGCTCCAGGGGCACTGAACAATGGCTGACCCTGTGCTCTGACCCCATGGGGTATGCGAAAACTAACAAATTCCTAATACAAGAAATTGTATAAAGCGAAATAAAGAAAAAAAGTGTTGTGATTGACATTAGTTTATGCTTTTGTATCACTGAATCTCATCCTGCTATTGGTTTTAACAGATTGTACCATTTTAATTGTATAAAATAATTTTGTGACTTACTGTGATGGTATTTTAATCTTCGGGGCCATCACCATCTTGTGCTGTTTGTGTAGCAGCTGCTACTATGGGATGACATCTGTGGTTGCACTCTACATGACATTAAGGATCAGTCAGTATTGCTTCTATGTTATGGTTTGATCCAAAGCCTGGCTGACACATACCCAAAATAGAGTTTTTATTTTATTTAAGCAAACATTTAACTGCTGAAAAACTACTTTTTGTAGAATTTAAGTTAAAAAAAGGCAGGACAGAGATATGTCTGACAATTACCAAGATGGAAAAGTCAAAATTATTTTTCTTGGCTGTGGGTTTAATTACAGCAGTCTTTAAACAATCTGGACAGATGCCTTTATCTAATGAACAGTTAGCGAGTTCTAGTGCACTTTGGATTAGCACATCAGAAACTTCTTTTAAACTTCCTATTGAGACCATACCAAGGCTACATGTGGACAGCTTTAACAAAGTAAATATTCCATTTAGTTCAGTTAAAGCTATTTATTTAAATGAGTTTACTTTATGGTATTGAGCAGAGGTATTAAGAAGGTTTGCTTTGGAGGGTTGCATCATATTACATCATTATTTGTTATTAAAAGCTTCACTTTTATACCTTAATTAACTGAATTAATGGAGCTGGGCTTACTAGAAGATGAAAAGTTGAAAGGCTTCATTCAATCGTCTCAACGTGATCAGCAGTCTGGAAACAACAATGTTAGCAGGAAGAGTCTTCTCATTGAAGGCCTGAACAAGCAATGAGAAGTCCATCTTCAACACCTCCAACTGGCAACAGCCAATGTTGCTCATTGTTGTGTGTCGTAAGGGCCTTTCCTTTATAATCAAGGGCACAGGCACCAAGGAAGCAGGACACAAATATTTTTGCAGTGTGATTGAGGAATTTCAGATTATGCAAAACTGAGTCTCCAGTAACCAGGATGTCACCATTATATTCGGACAAGGAAGGGGGAGCAGAGAAGTTGAAAACAGTTGCTAGTAGAGAGGTTAGCCTGAGATCATGAAGGTGACCTGGGCCTGGGCCTCTGCATCTAATGTTGAAACTTTCAGTCGCAATAATCACGGATAGGAGTGGGGATAAAGCTGACTCAGCCATGGCTCAGGGTTTTGTAATCAATGTTGCAGTCAACGTCATCTCCAGATGAAGCATCATGTACAGATAACAGGTGAGCTTTTGGTTCCTTTAATTTGATTTGTCATACATGGAGCAGATGGATTTGTGTATCCATGTTTCTATGGAAAAGGTCTAAGAATTAAAACCAAAAGGTTAGCATATGCTAGTTTGATGTACAACAATCCCTTTCCCTGAAGAATACGTTAAACCATCCGGAACATGTAATGTTTGAGAGAAATGATATATTTTTATATTTCTAATTTGTTGTTTGCTGCATGCTATTTCAGTGTACACGGTAATAATACTTTACATCTCACATTTCATGTATATTATTGTTAAGAGTTCCACTCTGATTTTTAAGTACAGGCTATAGAGCTGAAATTGTTATGTATTACTAGTGAAGGCGAAACATTTGAAATGATTAAATTAACAAAAATATATTTCGTTTAGGAGCGGACCAGTGGCACTGTGGCCGGTACTGCTGCCTCATGGATCTAGTGGTCTGGTTATAATGTCTGCCCCTGACTGTTGGACTTGCAGAATTAGTACATTCTCTCCATTTCTGCCCACATTTCTCAAAAATGTGCAGGTTATGTTAACTGCCAATTTTAAATAGGCCCTCATGTGAGTGTGGTGTGTGATAGACTGGCACCCTCCCCTGGGCAGTTTCTTTCATTATTCACAGCGCCAATGGTAAAGTGTGCCCCCCGACTCTCCTAAATTAATTACATTAATATGTTATGTTATTCTATGTTCAGCATAGTAAAATGATTATAAACGTTAAACATGACTGATATAAAAGGGGCAAAATGTACATTGGCTGTTCCTACTTTTTTAGTGATATGTGTAACTATGTAAGCAAGACCCATTAGTCTGCTAATCCCTTGATAAAAACAGTTTAATACGGAGCTCCAGAGTGGTTGCTGTTATAACAGTGAGGGTGCTAACTATGCATGCAAAGACAGTACTGCTAAAGATGTTTAAAAAAATGGCTGAAAAGTCACATGATGGTGCCAACTTAGCAGCTATACATAATAGCCACAGACTGCATTGCATCACTTTTTTCAAAATGGTATAATTTTGAAAAGCAGACCTCCATTAGTGTCTGCTTGGGGGCCACCGGCTGGTGAATCATCATTTTAAGTTAGCCATTGGCTTTCAAGGTACTTACTGAGACATAAATAATACATTGATTAATGAGCAAATTAGGATACAATAGCAGGGCTGCCAAGGGAAAGGCTATTATCAAAGTAGTATCAGATATGCCATTTAAAGTGGGCCAGACATCATTATCAAACCTTCTGTTAAAAAATAATTTTCGGCTTATTGGAAAAAAAGCTCAAGGTTTGCCTATAGGAAATGAATGGAAGAAATAAAGATAATTTAAAATAGGGAAATATTGTACCATTTTGCAAGGTATTCCTGCTAAAAGACAACAATTACCACCATTTTTACAGTAGACACACAGCAAAAAATTAAGCAATATATAACAAAACATTCATAAACTATTGAGATTGGAATGTGTAAGCAGAGTAGGTTTGAGAACATTTCTAATTCCAATTATAGATTGGAGTTTGTGCAAGGCACAGTGCTATATTCCAAATCGTAACCTTAGATCTTCAAATGAGTGTCTCCTTACAATTCCAAAAGCTAAACTTAAAAGAAGTGGTGAGGCGGGGGGCCTTCTGCTGTTATGCACCTAAAATCTGGAATAGCCTGCCAATAGGAATTCGCCAGGCTAATACAGTAGAGCACTTAAAACACAGCTGAAAACACATTACTTTAACATGGCCTTTTTATAACTTCATTTTAACTTAATCCTGATACTCTGTATGTTCAATTCATCATAATAACTATTCATGGTGACTCTAAAATCCGTACTGACCCCTACTCTCTCTTCTGTTTCTTTTTCCGGTTTCTTTGTACTCAAAGCATCCTGATGCTCCAACATTGATGGACTTAAAGCCAGAAGTCTACGTGACCATCATCATCAAGTCCTTCCATGAGAACCCTAAATCCAAAGAGGATTGTTTGATTTATGTTAGGTAGATTGCCCAGAGGGGACTGGTCAGGCGGTCTCTTGGTCTGGAATCCCTGCAGATTTTATTTTTTTTCTCCAGCCGTCTGGAGTTTTTTTCGTTTTTTCTGTCCACCCTGGCCATCGGACCTTACTTATTCTATGTTAATTAATGTTGACTTATTTTTATTTTTTATTGTGTCTTCTATTTTTCTATTCTTCATTTTGTAAAGAAATTTGAGCTACATTTGTTTGTACCCTTAAACAATGGAGGCAGAGTCTCTGGTAGGAGTTTGAGACACAAATTTGTAGTTCCAGCGTTCATACTATACTATATATAATGAAGTACAGTAAGTTTACTCCAAATCCACTCTTCCAGCAAGAGTTAGCTTGACAGTGGACATGGGTAAGTATCGACTCAAAGCCGCAACTGCTACAAAATAACTAAAACATCAATAAAAATCAATGATGACGCAAAGAATCTGTATGTATAAAATGCTAATGTCTATCACACAGTTACTTACACACTGATGTGTCTAAAGTGTTGGTATTGGTCTTAATCAAAAGCTTATAATATGATATGTTCTGAATTAAAAAAAATAGGTTGTGAAAACCTGGTGGGCAGAAATAGTTATTATAATTAGAGCACATTATTGATAATCCCCCAGAAACGGTACACACGTGTTCAGTTGTCACAGTCATAGAACTGCAGGTCTAAATGTTTTAATTTTATGATGTAATTTTATCATTTTATCAGAGGCCATTTCAAGTTTAGACAGGAAATTCCAAATGAATGGCTGTAGCAGTCAGGTCACTTGCTTTCTCCCTCTCACTGTGCTGTCTGTTATATTGTCCAGGTCAGTGTTGCCATCCAATTAGGCTATTTTTGTTTATTGTCCAATAAAAAATGGGCTTCTTTTTTAAAAACAATTTGGTATTTTGGGCTATTTTTAAATTCTGTCGCTCTCAAATCTCCGAGGGGGACCCCAAGCCCATGTTTTGATGTTATATTCTATTGCTATACAATTACCTCCACACCCCAGTTTCCGGTGTGTTATTCATTTGTACACATGAAGGATTTGAGCTGGTTTCTTGCCCCGCTATGTGGGTTTTGAGCTGTCTCTGGAGTTGGTAGCCCTGGTCCAGGTGTTATTAGAGCGTGCAGAATAGTTTGAAGGGTAAAAAGTCCTTTGGTTGAACAGGTCAGCGATTGTGATGCTCCTGTGTGTCTGGAGAACGATAAGAAAATGCAAGTCAATGATCATGAGGACGCTTTGGTTAAGTGTGGATCATTTGCAGCTGTTGGTGCTTTTGCAGAAAGTCCAGAGACAGTAGTTAGAGCTTTATGGTCTGTCTAAATAGTACGGTTCTTTGGAATTATTTGTTAACAGTCTTCAAAAGAAAGCATTTTGTCTGTAAAGTTCTTTAAATTTTCTTAGCTTGCACTTAACTTTTCAAAGCTACTCCCAGTAAAGAATAATTTGCCTTCAGTGCATTTCTTCAGTTGGTTTTAGTTGCCATGTTCTTCTTCTTTTGATATCATACACAATGAAAAATGAAACTGTTTAACTCACCAGTCACTTCAAACAGAGGCTCAAAGGTTCTGATCAGCACCAATAGAATTGCGGGTAGTATTTTTATTTTAAGAAAAACATAAATAAAAGGAAAAAGGAATAAATGTTTCCACACTGAAAAAAGAATAGGTTAGAGAAACAACATTTTGGAGATGTAGCCTTCAGTTGGTGCCCACCTGACATTCGTTTCATGTTTTTTCAGTGTGAGTCTTTTTTCCTTTTTACGGTGCACACTGATGTGACCCTATACTTCTAAGAAAAAAACATTTACTTTGATCTCAGTTTGTAATGCCCATCTAAGTGCTACATTTGATGACATTTTAGGTTGCTAATGTGTTGTATTTGACACCATTACAACTACTTCCAGAAATCTATAACTTTGTTTCACAAAAATGTTTCTTAACATTTGTGCAAACTTTCCTGTTTGTGCAATATTTAGTGTCTAAAAGCCTATTTTTTATTGTAACTGGCTGTTCTACCTATCCAGTTTGCCCAAAACAACACAGTTAAGAGATTTGTAAGTTGCAGCATTAGCACGGCAGTTTCACGGCTCCAGGGTTCAGGTTTTTTCCCCTCATGTTCTTCATTTTTTTCCCTACTTTTTGAAACAGTGTGCGTTAAATGTTCTGTGAGTGAACAGTGTGACTGGGCATGCCAATAAAGTGTTGGGGTGCCAACCAGGAAACCTTGTTTAGTTTCAAAACAAAATCAAAAGAAAAAATGCCCGTAGGCAGTCAAGGGAATGAGGCTTCAGCAGCCCAAAAGCACACTTCAGCGAAAGCTCCGTCTCCATTGAGGTTCAAGTTCGGAATGAACACCTCTTTCCTGGGGCTGCCTGTTTTTATGTCGTCAAGGGTGGAAGAGGAGGAGCCTTCTATGGGCATTGTGGGTGGGGCTAGACATAGTCGTTGGAAATCTTCCTGGAACTGTGGTGGGAAGAGTTAGCACCAGCACCTGCTCTTGTGCCAAGGTGGCATTGCTTACTTTTCTGAGCCTTTCGGTCCCCAGATGCTCACATGTGACATCATGCATGGTTGATGGACCAGTTGCCTGGTCAAGTGTAGGTCCTTCATACTGCTGGGATAGGAACCACCCTATTACACTGAACTAAATAAGTAGGTAATGAAAGGTGTGAATACATTGATTTGTAGGCCGTTAACATGGTATATTTCGACACATTACACAATACAGTACCTAGTTGCATGTTATTTTTAATTTCATTGTAAACTTTTATTCAGTTCTGTAGCATGTATAGCACATAAGAACATATAAGCACATAAGAAGTTTCACAAACAAGAGGAGACCATTCAGTCCATCATCTACAGATAATCTACAATTATCTGTGTGAAAATGTTGTGTAGTTTTCTAACATTTGTGTGAACTTTAAAGTCATCACCCTTATTAAAAGACTGATTTTGTAGTAACTGTCAACAACAATATTTTTCCCTTAATAAATGTAACTATTCCTTGTGTTTCACCCTTGAGAATCTCATTAAAAATCTGGAAATCCCAGAGTTGGCTTCATACTATCACTGATTTGAATTTTGCTTCAGGCAAACACATGCAAAATCATTTACTGTATTTGTATGAAAAGTACAATTCTTTTTTTTTTTAATGTAAACAAATTTTTCTTGATGACATTTATAGTTCTAAAAATAGTTGTTGCTCAAAAATAATACTACTTGTAACTTTGTGAATGTAGAGTGTTGTTTGAATAGTTAAGGCACCCTGAGGTGAAGACAGATTTATTTAAAAATGTAAAGAATGGACCAGGTTCAATGGTGAGAAATGCACTGTGGGAAATTAATTCCACTTACAGTATGGTGTCAAAGATACAATGATAACAAAATAACAACAACAAAAAACATTCATGACAAAAATAATATTTTATTCTTAACCTGCAATGCAATGCACAATCCATGTTAAACTTTTCCCAGGAAAGACACTGTGTAAATTTGACTAAGATGAATGCAGCCCCTTGCCTGAGGCGTCCTTACCTTCCACAAGTGCCGTGGGAGTAAACAGATGTTTGGAGGATGGAAGTTATGAAGGGGCACAATTCAAAAGTCTCAGGGTTGAAAAGGCTGGCAGTTGTGGTACTCCAACATGTCTGGGGTACAGTGGTTGTGGGACTTTCGTATGCCTGGGTGTCTTATAACTTTAAGATAAAACTGTTTTACAAAAAAGCAGTCAGTGTTTTGAGGCAGTTGAGTCTGTTTTGTTCACTTTTCTGTAGCTTTCACATTTCCTTTAGTAGTAGGTATCTGTGTAAGCACATAATGTACATTAGAACACTCCAGAACAGGCCATTCAGCCCATCAAAGCTTATCAGTCCTATCCAGTTACTTCTTCCAAAATAATATGAAGTCAAGTTTTGAAGGTCCCTAAAGTCTTACTATCTACCACACTTCTTGGTAGCTCATTCCAAGTGTCTATGGTTCTCTGTCTGAAGAAAAAACTCCTAATGTTTTTTGTAAAATTTACACTTAACAAGTTTCCAACTGTGTCCCCATGTTCTTAATAAACTGATTTTAAAGTCACCGTCTCGATCCACTAGACTAATTCCCTTCATAATTTTACACACTTCAATCAGGTAACCTCTTAATGTTCTTTTATTTAAACTGTAAAGGCTCAACTCTTTTAGTCTTTCTTCATAATTCGTCCCCTGTAGCCCTGAAATCAGCCTAGTTGCTCTTCTCTGGACTTTTGTCTAGCACTGCTATGTCTTTTATGTAGCCTGGAGAACAAAACTGTACACAGGACTCCAGATGAGGTCTAAGCAAGCTTGAGCAGAACCTCCTTGGACTTGTACATGTTTTTAGTGTTAAAGTTGGTGCAGATAGGAAAGGACAAATTAAAATCCGTCAAGTGATGAAGGGGTGGAATAAGTGACATGGTCATGCGACCCATCACATGTACTTAAACCTGCATTGTATGCAGATCTGGGAGAGTGTCCAGATAGGCTGCAGATGTTTACTGACAGAATGAACTGTTCCTTTTTAGGATCACTCTCTCGTCCACTCCTTCTTCCCAGTTACCACACTATTAGCAGTTTATTTTTCTTCCTGGAAGTTTTAAAGACTCATCCATTATTTGAATAGCTCATTGTTGTTGGACTGCTATGATCATTTTGTTTGTTTTCTGTAGGACAGTGCTTACTCTTAATAAGCGAATCACGTTGCAATGTATGGGATAAGAGGCTGCGATCGAGGTTTTGGGCCCTATGAAATGATATTATATTGGGCCCCCCAACCAGATCAAACCAACCCAACCCTGTAGCCTGTGTAAAGAAGCCTCATAGTTCAAAGCTCAGTCCATTTGTAGCTTTTAATAACTAAATTTATGCAGGATTGTATTGTCCTAGTTGAGTCCCATACATGGCCAAAAAATTCCAAAGTTTTGAATATTCAAATTAGAAATAAGTAAATATTTGAAAACATTCAAAACTAGGTCAACAATTCTAGGTGTTACTTGTTTGTATGTGCTTTTATATACTTTATTACAGTATGTAAGGCAACATCGAGAAAAAGCCAGCAGGTAAAATATAATAGCATCACTCAGGCAACTGTTATATTTAAATATAAGAGCCAGCATAACTCCAAGCAATTGCACTCTATAAAAGAGAAGCATGTGCACAACAATCTTGTCTTCAGTCTAGAGATGGTGAGCAAGAACTTGTTAGGAAAGTGACTGACAAAATCAAACAAAAAAATGAGTTAAAATCTGTACGAGCACCACATCTCTCTACACTATTACTATAAATCTGTACGAGCACCACGTCTCTCTACACTATTACTATAAATCTGTACAAGCACCACGTCTCTCTACACTATTACTATAAATCTGTACGAGCACCACGTCTCTCTACACTATTACTATAAATCTGTACAAGCACCACGTCTCTCTACACTATTACTATAAATCTGTACGAGCATCACGTCTCTCTACACTATTACTATAAATCTGTGCGAGCACCACGTCTCTCTACACTATTACTATAAATCTGTACAAGCACCACGTCTCTCTACACTATTACTATAAATCTGTACGAGCACCACGTCTCTCTACACTATAAATCTGTACAAGCACCACGTCTCTCTACACTATTACATTAAATCTGTCCGTGCACCACGTCTCTCTATACTATTACTATAAATCTGTCCGAGCACCACGTCTCTCTACACTATAAATCTGTACAAGCACCACGTCTCTCTACACTATTACTATAAATCTGTACGAGCACCACGTCTCTCTACACTATAAATCTGTCCGAGCACCACGTCTCTCTACACTATTACTATAAATCTGTACGAGCACCACGTCTCTCTACACTATAAATCTGTACAAGCACCACGTCTCTCTACACTATTACTATAAATCTGTACGAGCACCACGTCTCTCTACACTATTACTATAAATCTGTACGAGCACCACGTCTCTATTACTATAAATATGTGCGAGCACCACGTCTCTCTACACTATTACTATAAATCTGTACGAGCACCACGTCTCTATACACTATTATTAATATTTTAATTTTTTTACTTGTGCTGTGTCTACAAAGCATAAAGAGCTGATAAAAATGCATGTTGTGTGGATGGTCAAGCCTTCATATGTAAGGGTGATTGTGCATAATACGTGATGTGATCTTAAAGAAATAAAAAACTGCCCAGGGTTAGTTAAACAAGCTAAAAGCAGTCACTGTTTTGTTTTTCTGCAGCTAAGTGGCCTTTTGAGTGCTGTGAGTATAGCTAGCAGTCGATAAAGAATAGCCAGGATTAAACTAAATGGGGTCTTTTTTCTCCTTTACAGATGTAGCATACTTTTAATAGGTAGCCTGAATGTTTTTAATTAAACCTCATTGTTTTAGGCATTATATGTTAAGCCAGCGGCCACGTAGGATGGAGACTAATTCTGTGATACTGCATGCTGGTGGAGGTGGCTAAACTAAATGTCCATTACTGACACTGAGGATGCTCTTTAAAACAGGGGATTAGGAAGTATTACAATAATAAAAGAAAAATCAGAATTATGCCAGTTATGAGAATGTCTTGGAATGAAACAACAGTCAGAAATCACAGGTTTAGCAGTGAATCAGAACAGGATCAAATGCAGAACAGTACTTTTAGGGTACAGGAGAGGTGTTTAGAAAAAATGCTCAGAGAAAACTTGTAGATCAAAAAAAAGGGGCAGTGGGATAGGAAAAATGGAGTGCTGTAAAGGTGTTTGGCTGTACATTTTACAAATGAAAATAAACTAAACCTTCAAAGTTTCAAAAAGTATGATCAGGAAGTGATGTGCAAAAACAGATCTGCAAAATACTACAGCATGGCATAGCATATCTGGCATAGCACTATGGCAAAATAAGTGAAAGGTGAAATAAACATCCATCCTTTCATAATCAAACATCAGCCTTTACTTTAAAATCCTTTCAAAAAAATGTGAATTTAATTTGAATAGTGACATATGAGCTGACAGCCCTAATACTTACTATCTGTTATAAAAAAGGAAATGGCAGCTGAAGGTGCATCTGTGCTGACATCGGGGCAGAACTGATTTAGTGGGGTGCATGAAGAGCATTAGCTCATAGATACTCTTATAAAAAAGCTGTCTAACATTAAAATCATTAGCAACAGAAACACTTTCTATTTGCTGCAATACAGTACAATCTTTGTGGATTACTTAAAAATAAACAGATTCCTCCATGCCTTATTGAATTGGCTTTAAATTACATTGTTGTGATCTTTTCATTGCGGCATTAGATTTAACAAACCTGTAAACTGGCTCATTTTGCATCTTGTATGGAGAATGGACTAAATTGATCTTTCTTTGAGAACAAAATGGATGACCAACTGTCGCAATTTCTTCCCTCTTTCAAGCTTTTGTTGCCATTCTTTTCTTTTCCTTTCTCTTCTAGAACCCAGAATTTGGTTTCATTATTTCAGTTAAGAAAAATGGAGACACATCTAATATTGACAAGCAAGAGAAATATTGTCATTCTGTTGTTCAAGATTGTGAGGACCACCAGACATCCATTAGGACCAAAAATCAGCAGATGACTTGCCTTACCTTATATGATTATGAGTAGAATTAGTAGCTTGGATTCCACCTCTGATTTTAAAAGTACGTCTTAAACTGAAACACAGCCCTGCAGATGGAAGATGGTTAATGGTTAACTTTCATAAAAATCTTAGAAAGTATTTCTTCACAAAAAACACAGTATATAAATAGAATAAGTAACCCGAGTAACTCCAGTATTGTGTGGTTCTTTAAATTTCCATTTTTTTTTTAATTTTTTTTTTTTGAGTTTTTGATTTAGAAAGATGGAGTTAATAATCCGGGTTGGACTGAATGAAACTGTGTGTGCCAAAACATTTCACATATATTCATTTATACAATATAGTGTACATTTGCTATATGATGGTTTCCACTGTACTGACTATGTCAGGTGGCAGCAATTTAAAATTTGATGAAATCAGAAAATGGCTTCTACATGTAATAACTAGCCAGGGCCATAATTGGTGCAGGAATTAAAGAATAAAAGATAGGACATGATGCAAAATCAAAGATCGAGTAATGTAGCAAAAGAGTCAGTAACCGGATTACATCACACAGCTAAATCCAAAAGAACTAAATCAGAGCCAAAGAACAGAAAATAATCTGCAACCACAGAGTGCTTTAAACAATAGAAATGTAAGGGATTTATTTAGTTTGGATTTATCCACAAACATAGACAGTAATGATACGTGTATATCGCAAAAATAATGTCATGTGTCACACGCTTCCTGTCGTCCTGCCTAGCAACAGCCTGGCAACCCTGCATCACATACAACAAATTACGATGCCACCCATAATGAAAACAACATGCTGCAAGAATGTAAAAAATTATGTCTTCAAAAATGTTTTTAAAAGAAAAATGTTTAAAATCAGAAAATCAACTTGAACATTAAATTATTGACTTCTGAAACCCCCATGATGATATATAAATTACTTTTAGAGGTCAAGGAAAACTGAAAAAATACAAAATAAAATAGAATGCAGATTGTGTCATCCACCTGTACTGCATTTTAGTACAGAAGATATCAATTAGCCCAGTGTGGTTCTCCATGGCCATTTAGAAAGAGGGATGGGAGCCATAAGTTCAGGTGAGCTCAGCTCCATAGCAGGAAACCATTAGGAATTCAAGATGGCAGGTCTAGCAGAATATTCAATTGTAAATATAATTGGAATATTTAATATTATTAGCTAATGAAACAAAAAATCATATGAAATAATTCATACAGTACTTCCATGTAAATTGCACTTTATCTCAAAAATTACTTATACACAAATTTGGCAAATCAATTGGCCTGGTTGCATGACTAAATGGAGCAAACCACAAAAATCCTAATTAAATTAGAAAATATCTATTCCATTCATCGTTGGATATAGGTCAAATTATTTTTGGAGTATATGGAGGTAGGTACCGAACCAAACTGGACCAAAACAATAGGCCTGGGCCCTGTAATGATGAACACATTGCAACTTATTAATAGATGAAGAATCAGTTTCTTTGAAAGTTATCGTTGCGTCTTGGTATTCAGGGCAAATATCTCAGAAACCACTTATTCTAGATCTGTGTATCTTTCATAGGATGTACTACTACGTGAGCATTACAAAACACAAAAAGGCATAGTTTTGAAATGAAAATTGTCATTTTAAGACATGAAGATCAATATTGATTTTCCAGAGACACATACAGACATCATGCTAAAATCAAGTTTTCTCCAGATTTTAAATATCATTAAATCTAAATCTTAACTTAGCTCAATCAAATTTTTGACCCCATTACCAAACCTCCAATTACATGGAAGTGAACGTAAGACAATACGGTATGTACAAGTGAACTGATGTGAATGCATTATGAGACTAACTATTGTGTATTAAAAAAGTAGAAAGCTAGTCAGTGAAAGGTATGCAGATATCTTCTAGTCCTTAAATAAGCAGCATTCAGTCTTGACCAGTCTTGAGGATGAACGTTCTATATGTTGATGTTGATGCTCGGTGAAGTATTAACAGATTGCAACAAGTTCAAAATGCTTCATCCAGAGTCCTGTCACAGACTAAGCATACTGAACACATCCACCCCTCAACTGGCCACCGAATGCCTTTCTATAAAACGTAACTCACTGCAGGGATCCTCCATTTCTGTCCTAGAGGGCTGCAGAGGCTGCAGATTTTTGTTTCAACCCAATTACTGAATTAGGAAGCAATTATTACTGTCTTGGTAATCAAAATTTTTATGCTTCATTTTATTTGTGTTTTCCTAACCAGCTGCCTAGTAACAATAAGCTGCAAATGACTAACTTCACTGTCCCATTTATAACTATGCATGCTTAATATGAAGTATCTATTTTAATGAGATACTTAGACAGAAACAGAGAAGAAAAAAGTGAAGGACTGAGAGATACTAACCTGCTCCAGTCTAAAAGTTGCTTGGATGATATTCTTGAATAAGAACAAATCTGCAAGACAAGAATAACTTTACGTGGCAGATTGAAAACATTAGCAGGCCATAAAATTAGATGAGCAAGTTCTACTGTTGGCAAGGATTGGCTGTGAATTTAGTAATTGGGTTGGAACAAACATCTGTGGCTCTTCCAAGACCAAACTTGAGGACCACTGTTCCTACTGACTTATAAAACTACTATCTCAAGATTCCAAATATCCTGTAACCTTTCTTACACCACCAGCTTACCAGACAGCTGAGGTCCTCTGACATCAGCCTTCATCTTTTTTAAGGCAGTTTATGCAACTTGTATTGATCACAGCTTAGCTTTGTGGTTAATACAATATGGTCCTGTAACCCTAATTGTATTCATGAAGCTTACTTAACCAGCTCTAAGGCTGAAATCCCTCTTGAACTCCACTTTTTCTCTCCAACATTTTTTATGGTGTACTTTAAGTGTTGACTCTCTAGCCGACTCCAATGTGCTGGTCCACATTCCTCTATACTGTCAGCTCATGAGGCCAAGCTACTTCGATGACTTCTGAGCACATTTCTCCAGTTTTGATGTCACTACACTGGTTACCTGTGTCATTTAGGATTGACTTTAAAATTCTGCTTATGGTTTATAAAGCCTTAAATAATCTCACCCCATCTTATATATCGGAATGTCTGACACCTTATATTCCAAATCGTAACGTTAGATCCTCAAATGAGTGTCTCCTTACAATTCCAAGAACAAAACTTAAAAGAAGTAGTGAGGCGGGCGGCCTTCTGCTGCTCTGCACCTAAAATCTGGAATAGCCTGCCAATAGGAATTCACCAGGCTGATACAGTAGAGCAGTTTAAAACACTGATGAAAACACATTACTTTAACATGGCCTTCTCATAGCTTCACCTTAACTTAATCCTGATACTCTGTATGCTCAATTCTTCATAATAACTATTCATGGTGGCTCTAAAATCCATACTGACCCCTACTCTCTCTTCTGTTTCTTTTTCCAGTTTCTTTGTGGTCTGCGCCATTACCACCTACTCAAAGCATCCTGATGCTCCAACAATGATGGATTACAAGCCAGAAGTCTATGTGACCATCATCATCAAGTCCTTCCATGAGAACCCTAAATCCAAAGAGGACTGTTTCATTTATGTTAGGTAAAATGCCCAAAGGGGACTAATGGTCTGGAATCCCTACAGATTTTATTTTTTCTCCAGCCATCTGGAGTTTTTTTTTGTTTTTTCTGTCTTCCCTGGCCATCGGACCACCTTACTCTTATTCTATGTTAATTAATGTTGACTTTTTTTCTTACTGTGTCTTTTATTTTACTCTTCCTTATTATGTAAAGCACTTTGAGCTACTGTTTGTATGAAAATGTGCTATAGAAATAAATGTTGTTGTTGTTAATGTCTTATTAGTCCACGTTTATTTTTAATGGCTGCTTAATCTTCGTTTCACTGTAGGGCTATGTTCACACATCGTTTATAAAATTTTCTCCACTAACTCTAACATAACTGAAAACACATATGACATAGCTGTTCACTTACAGTATACTGGGCATGGAAGGGGAAAAGAAAGTGAACTCTACTCTAGACATTCATTTGCAGCCTACGTTTTCACATGGAGTGACAGCAATGGCAAATACGAAACACAAAAAACATGTTTTGTCTGGACTGACGATGATGTAGAATTGTTATTAAGTGTAACGCACAACTATAAGGCAAGCAAAGTGGCTGAGAAAGTGTAGATAAATGGATTCAATCAGAGAGGGGTGACGTAATAAGTACAAACCAATCACAGCACAAGTGGAGTCTGCATTTTCATTCATCCACACTGCAACACTGGGTTTTTGAAAAGCCTCCGTTTTCAGGCGTTAAAACTGCTGGGGTAGTGTGCACAAAAGGCAAAAACAGAGACTAATGTCGGAATTTTTAAATAAAAATGTAGTAGTGTTGCCATAGCCTAATTCTTCACATACTGAAAACTCTTGTGTTGTACTTTACATCATACTTTGAGTTGTCCTTCTGTTTGCTTTAAAAAGCTTTGTTGTGATGGTGTATTCTGTGAAGGTTGCTAAATAAGATATATCCAGATCAACTGATTCCTTAATCGGCCTTTTTATTTTTAACAGATTCAGTTATTCTTATTGTATCATTGTTATGGCAGTTTAGTTAGGTTAGATTGTCTTTAGGTTGTTGATGTGTTCTTCCCATGTTCATGTGTTTGTTACTCAGCACTACAGCTACTTCCAAAACTACAAAGATATGCACGTTAAGTCAATTAGTTACAGTCAATTAGAGTTCTGGTGTGTGTATGAGTGTGCACTATGGTGAAATGCTCTGCTCAGAAGCAGTGGGTGAAAAAAATGAAAGAATCAACATCTCGATGTAAGTGTCATCAGATACAATACATACAACCTTGTTATTAATGAACTGGCAAGTATTTTGGAAATTCATTTCCATGTTTTTATTGTTTATGCTTTTACACCCATCTTATTCTCACCAAAATTTTAAGACTCCAAAGCATTTCTAGAAATGTTAAAGCATTTTCAAGAGTTTTTCAAAGATTTAAGGAGAAAATATTGAACCTTGATCATGGTACTGTATTTAACCAAAAAAAACAAAAACTTTTTTTCAGTTGTCTGATTGTTGCTTAAGTGATAGCCTCCAGATTCTGTAATAAACATGTCTTGATAAATAAACTCTGATGAGGCAGTCCTGCTGTATTACATTATTGACCCTGGACTCACTGGAAACAATAGAAATGTCTCTATGACATATTGTTGTCACCAGTTAATTCTGTCTCAGGCTGAAAAGAAGAGCTACTGATGCCCATTATATAGTATACAGTATACATTTTATGTATACAGTGATTCCTCGCTATATCGCGCTTCGACTTTCACTCCATTGCGGATTTAAAATGTAAGCATATCTAATGTGGAAACCGTACCCCCAAACACAGACAGACTGACACTAGGATGTCCAAAACACACTCTTTTATTTTATCTTTGAGCACCACAATGTCTTCTCTCACCAACTCTCTTGCTTTCTTCCTCTTTCTCTTCTTCTTTCTCTCTTTCTTTCTTTCTTTCTTTCTCTCTCTTTGACCTCCTTCCTACTCCTCACAAGCTTCGTCTCCTTCCTCCCAACTCTGGCTCAATGTCTGGAAGGAGGCGGCCCCTTTTATCATGACCCGGATGAGTCCCAGGTGCTCCCCTTGACGTCACTTCCTGGTGTGGCGGTAGTGTCAGGAAAGCACCTGGAAGCACTCCGAGCCTTCTTGAAATTATTTCCGGCAGCACTTCCTGGTGTGGCGGAAGTGCTGCCATCCAGGATTCTCCAACTGTAAAGTATTGTCCTAGTTGGGGACTGTCCAGGTGTCCCAGCTGGGCAGTGTCCCCGTACATCTGTGACACTAAAAATATATCATGGATTTTCCGCTGGTTCGCAGATTTCTGCGGACAATGGGTCTTTTATTTTTTGGTACATGCTTCCTCAGTTTGTTTGCCCAGTTGATTTCATACAAGGGACGCTATTGGCGGATTACTGAGAAGCTACCCAATCAGAGCACGTATTACGTATTATAAAATATTACGTAAATAAAACTCCTCAATGATATACGATATGCTTCCCTCGAGTATTGATTTTTGATTGTTTGCTTTTCTCTGTCTCTCTCACTCTCTCTGACATTCTCTGCTCCTGACGACGGGGTGTGAGCAGAGGGGCTGTTTGCACAGTGGCTGTTTGCTTGGAAGATACGGATGTTCCTCTAAAAAATGCTGAAAGACTACCTTCACATTGATCTCTTCCTTGCGGCCACTTTATCACGGTGTTTCCACTTAAAAGCCCAACAGACCTATTGATTTTTGATTGTTGGCTTTTCTCGCTCTCTCTCTCTGACATTCTCTGCTCCTGACGTGCACTTCTTTGAAGAGGATGATATGTTTGCATTCTTTTAATTGTGAGAAAGAACTGCCATCTCTGTCTTGTCATGGAGCACAGTTTAAACTTTTGACTAAAGGGTGTTATTTCATGTCTATAGGGCTCTAATAATGTTAAAAAACGTATTTAGAAGGTCGTAAACAGGTTTTCTATGCTCTAACTGCGAAAATACTAGATTTATAAATAAAGAATCCTACTTCGCGGAAATTCATTTATAGCGGTAGAGTCTGGAACGTATTAACCGTGATAAGCGAGGGTTTACTGTAGTAGTGTGTTTTGAGGCATCAATGAAAAAATAATCAGGAAAATATGTCTGAAGAAGTGTCGCACACAAAACTGTTGAACCATAACCTGCACTCATCATGTGGTCAGTCAATTTTTGACCCAAAACAGTATGGTTGTTACTTTGCACCTTCCATATTTGCCAGATCTTGCTCCCTGTGACTTCTTTTTGTTCCCAAAATTAAGATTGAGGCAGAAGAGTAAAAGATTTGATGCCATGGAATAAATACACTGAAAAAAGTATAACATTGATGTTGTTCATTCAACGTAAATTTTCTCTAACAAGCAACTTAAGATTAGTCATTTAGTGTTGTAGCCTGAAATATTTGGTTTCAGATCTCAATCAAAGTAAAAAAAAAATTGTAACAAAGTAAGTTATGGTGGAGGGAATAAACATACAAATCCTATTTCAGTTTACCTAATATTTTAGGTTGTTCGTGTGCTATGTTTGAGGGGCCATTTGTATTTTCTTCCGGTCGAACTTTCCAGCGTGTTGGCTTTCCAACTGCCAGAAAAGAAGATCACTTTTCCAAGTGGAGTGGATGTGGCTATCCAGATCTGGTCATTTTCAGCAGCACACTTTTATAACGGAGGATTTTTGGTAAGCAACCCTGTTTCTCTAATGTTAATTTTAAGTAGAACTCGTAATAAAGCATACTTTCAAGAAAGCTGTAGAAATGTTTAATCATTTTTTGTTGTATATTTAAGATTTACACTGCAAAATGCTTGTGTATTTGCACTAGATTTTTAAATACATGTAAAAACTACAGCATTGGAATGTGTTATGTTCATAATATTTCTAATAGCATAAAAACAGGTTACGACCAATAAATCATTTTAAATTGTAACAACTTACAACATAGATTTACTTCAGTTTCAAACAAGTGAATTACACCCAATGACCCTAAATGATTTACCTCAACTTAAAAAATAGACTTACTTCAGTATAAAACAAGTGAATTGCACCCAATCACTCTAAATGATTTGCCTTAACTTAAAACTTGTGGGTTCAATAAGATACAAAGAATTATATTGGTTCAGATTGATAATATTAAGCGTGAATCATTACCTTAATTATTTTAAGTTGAATGGAGGTTACTGCGGTGGGCTGGCGCCCTGCCCGGGCTTTGTTTCCTGCCTTGTGCCCTGGGTTGGCTGGGATTGGCTCCAGCAGACCCCCGTGACCCTGTAGTTAGGATATAGCGGGTTGGATAATGGGTGATGGATGGAGGTTATAGTTTTTTCAGTGTACAGGAAAAAATGCCCAAAGCTGAAGAAACAGGTGACTAAAAGAGAATTGCTGTAAGCTTTATAACAAAAGCTGAGAACAGTTAATACTTCCCATGACCAAATAATTAGGTCATCCATTGCTGTTGCCTGCTTATGTAAGCTTATGGTTACTGGTGCCAAAGCCTACGGGACGTACTGACAGCACCAAACTCAAGGCAGAAAGCAACCTCTGGTGGAGTGCTAATCTATTTCAGATCTATTACACAAAGCCACACTTACTCACATGGTTACAGTGTAAAGTCACCAATTAAGGTAACATACATGTCTTTGGGAGAAAACGAGTTGACTCAAAGGAAAACATGCAATCTATTTATTATATTGTACCTTAATATCTATCTATCTATCTATCTATCTATCTATCTATCTATCTATCTATCTATCTATCTATCTATCTATCTCAAGTGAAATTCTGACTTGCATGATTGAAATACATGCAACACGTCATTAATTTGATACACTGAGGTCAGGCCCAAAGAGTACTAGCTGTGCAAGAATTTTACCTCAGGTCAAATCTGTTTAAATTACTGTATTAAAGCAGTGGAAGCTTTATGGAAAGAGAATGCCATTTCTAAAGTGCAGTATACAGTATGAAAATGTACTTCTTGAAAATAAGATGCAGTAACATTTAATAAAGTCGGATCACATAATGCCACAGCTTACATGGTCCCCAAGTTGTTGCATCATCGGAACACAAATAACAGGAATGGTGTCTTTCTGTGTATCTTCATAAAAAATAAATGACAATAGAGTAATAGTTTACATCCAGCAAGAATTCTTTTGTTACCTAAAACACTTGTCATTAGTCACCATATCAACTATCAGTTTAAAGTAAAACAGTGACAAGGTGTTAAGGCTGAAGACTAATCAGCCTGAGCAGAACTGCCGCTAAGCAACACCTCAGCTGGTGATTTTTGCTCATTCTGTTCAATTAGTCCGGCTGTCTATTTCTTTAAACAGTCACTTCTTAAAGAAGTCGTCCTAGAACTGGTATCAGAAGTGATATGATCTTTTATTTGACTACATCATATTATAAAGTGTGCCAAATTAATGAACTTTTCATTTTAAGCAGAGCAGTGCTAGATAGATTTCCCTTTAAATGACACGAGCCTCCATGTCCTTCTAAGGCAACGGTTCTCAAACTATGCATGGTGGTGCCACTTAAGAGCAATGATGGGTAAAAGCACTGAACAAAAATAAAAGCTGTTGCTGCAAAATGTAGCAGTAGTCACTGCATCTTTCATAGGCATCCACTTGCTACAGGAAAAATGACAAAATCTGTGGAAGATATAAGCAATGAAGCCATGAAGGTAATAAATTATATTAAATCTCACCCGCTTTAACAACAACAACAATTTATTTCTTGTATAGACCAAAATCACCCAAGGAATACCACAATGGACTTGAACAGGCCCTGTTTTTAGACAGTCCGCCAGCCTTGACTCTCTACGAATACAAAAAAAAGCTCCCAAAAAACCTTGTAGGAAAAAATCCAAGAAGTTGGGAAGAACAATTCAGAGTGAGACCCCCTTCCAGGTAAGCTGGACATGCAATGGGTGTCAAAAAATGAGGTAAATACAACGCACAGAATAGAACACAAGTAACCCTCTTCAGAGAGCAGGATGGCCAATCTATCACTGCCACCCCACAAACACAATAGTCGAAACTACTTTGTTCTTGCATAGCGTGCCTCAGGAAGGGCAGGTGCAGAGCGCCGTGACAACTCTCAAGACAAAATGCAAGAACAGATTATACCCCTCACTAAATACAGAACTAACACGTTTAAGGACAGCAATTTTTTAAAGTACATAAAAAACAAAGAAGAAACTAATTAACATATAATTGACTAATTGTAGAACCACAGCTAGATTGTAGAAAAGGAGCCAGAGAAGCTGGACCTAGTCAGAGTCCTGGAGACCTCGGCCAACAAGCCAACTCTACTGGCCATTCTACAGCCAAGGCAGTGCTGGGCCAGCCAGTCTCATGAAAGGACCCTTCCACCCTATGTTTCCAGAACTTCTTTATCTGAGACGCATCAGTCGCAATTATTCGCAACATCATGTAAGGGAATGGACTGTGCTTACAAAACTGTCCTTTTTATAATAAGGTTTGGCTTCTAGGGCCTGCCACTTTGGCTGATATTTTCAGAAAAATGAACAAAGTAAATCTTTCCCTAAAAGGCTCCCAAATAACAGTCTTCAATGCCTAAGATATAATTTAAGCTTTGAAAAAGAAGATCTCACTATGCAATCATGATCCTGATAAGAAACTATCCAACATACGGAGGAGATCAGAAGCTCACTGAAACTGTACTTTCTTCCTGAAGAAGAAGCTGAATTGCAGAGACAGTCTTGACTGCAAAATCCTTTTACCATCAAAGAACAGCCAAACAGATTTTCTGCCAGTGAATACGAAGCCTTAGGTGACATACTGTAGCTTGTGACTCAAAAAATGTTTGCCAAAATCCCAGTTTCTCAGTTTTGGTGTAGCATGAGAAACACTTTCTAAAAAAAAAGCAGTTCAGGTTCTTCTGCCATTTTGATCACAAATGCTTGTGAAGGTGACTTCTCAGCATCCACATCCACAAACTTTAAATGTCAAAGTCATCAAGATGCAGAGTCTCACATGAGAGTCCAGCTCAGCTCCATCCAGCCCAAAATTGTGTCCTCTCGTGAATGACCAAAAGCAGTTTCAAACTTCACGTTGGTTATGATTTATTGTTCATTGTTTTGTTTTTTATAATGTTCTGTCTTTTTCTTATTTTTGCTGTGAAGTTTGTGATGTTCAATACGTAAACATAAAATAATTAATGATATGTTTTTAAAATTGCGGTGGGCTGGCACCCTGCCCGGGGTTTGTTTCCTGCCTTGCGCCCTGTGTTGGCTAGGATTGGCTCCAGCAGACCCTCGTGACCGTATAGTTAGGATATAGCGGGTTGGATCATGAATGGATGGATGTTTTGAAAATAACTTATAGTGTTTCTTTATTTATTTTGATTTTCTTTCCTCTAGAACAGGGGTGTCCAGCCTGCAGATTTTCCTTTTTTCCACTTTCTTAATGACTGACCAGTTTCTGTTGTTAACTGACTTCTCTTCCCTTCATTATAAATGCTGCATTTTTTAAGACTCAGGCCTCTTAATTGATTCTTTTTTCCTTAAATGGAAGCTAAACGGAAATGAGATGTGAAGTGAGGCAACAGATGACTAGCTAAGTCAGGGTCTGAAACTCCAACCAAATTCACCACAACCAGTACCTTAATTAGAAGTCGATTCTTGTTGCTAATTAAACTTTTTATTTAATTCCATGGCTTGTTGTTCTGAGGTGGGCTGGCGCTCTGCCCGGGGTTTGTTTCCTGCCTTACGCCCTGTGCTCGCTGGGATTGGCTTCAGCAGACCCCCGTGACCCTGTAGTTAGGATATAGCAGGTTGGCTAATGAATGGATGGATGAGCTTGTAGTTTCTCTCATTCTGCCACTGGAGACATTTCTAAAACTGTTGGTTTTCTCACAATGTTTTGGTGACCTGAGCAGACCAACAGTACTGAGACCTTCACCTTTCTTTATTATCAGCTAATGTGTGATGGACACCGGTTGCTGGTCATGTGTTGACTTGTTTTTGTATCTCATTATATTTTGGCTGCTAATAAAGGAAAAAATAAACAATTAAAGGGTCCAAATCTTAAATAGCAAGTCAATTAGTATGAAGGCAAAAACAATGTTAATTAGCAACAAAAACGGGTCACTAATTAAAAAAACCATTACAATGAAAACCAACAGCCACGACTGGGGTTGCACACCCCTGCTCTAGAATACTATTCCATTCCTAAAGGATAATTGAGTCTGTCTGACATTCTTCTAGAAACCCAAGGTCTGTTTTCCTTTTCCTTGCTTTCAGGGGTACCTCAAAAGAAAAAAAGGTTTGAGAAAAACTGTTCTGGGGCCATCAATTGGACCAGTTGTAAGGCATAATCCAATGTGTCATGGGCCAGCTATGGGTATCCTCACATGCCAGTGGCAGTCCTCACTAGATGCTCAAAACACATCATGCATCGTGAACAACATTAGTCCATGACCTTTCCTGCCTAGTATTTAAAGTTGTCCACTTATACCCATAAATGTAACCTAATGATCCAGATCAATGGTTTATACGGAGATGTACTCTAAGCAAGTCTCCTTTGTCCCTCTGCACCACCACTATCTAATATAATAACTGCATTTCACTTGTCTTTTTACTAATCATGTAGCTGGCACAAAATGGTCTTTCTTGCTTGTTTTATATACTACCAAAATGTCAAGGTAGTCTGCAGCATACTGCCAATGTCTTCATATTTTCTATGTGAATTGGCAGATTGTGACTTTCCTGATAACCACACAATGAGTCAGAAGTGAAAACTGAATGCATCCTTCTAATCTGATAAAGCAAAGGTCCATACTGACAACCACCCAAAAAGGCTTTTACAGCGCAGTATAATCATTAACATTCTGTATCGCTACAAATGGAGTATTGCCAGGCTGAAAATTGCAAAAGAAGAATGGACCTGCATCCTTATTATTGAATGCAACAAGATCTGCTAGTAAACACCATGCCAAGACACTTTACAGCATGGCGATATCACTCCCCTATTGTCTTGTTGAAACGTATGGGATAACATGGTGAGTCAAAGGCATCTGGATGCATCATCCTGGGTTCAAATTCTGCCCTTGGGATTTAAAATAAAAGTAAAATCCTTTTATTTTTAACATTAGGACAAATCCTTTTCATTTTTGAACCAGTTTAGTTCAGATCAAGTATTTTTAAGACTCAACACAAACCAATGCTGGATAATGAAAAAAGATTATTCAAATACTTTTTAACATATTGTCATTAAATTGGCAAAAGTATTAATAATTTTGTGCTTTGCCAGTTTGTTAATTGAAAGAAAGGTTCACTAAATGTAAACCGTCTGTTCTCTATGCAGAATATTTATGTAAAACATTGTACTATAGTAACGTGTGTGTCAAGTACCTTGGGATGGTATTCACTTTAGAAGAGTGCATCAGAAAATGTAGGTTGTTTCATTTGTTAATATTTAGACAAGTTGTATAACTAAATGAAATGAATCATTTTAGTGGTGCTTTGTTCCTTCTTATTAAGGTCAAATAAATAACATGTAACTAGATTTTCGCATAATAATAAATGACTATGGCATACGTTATTGATGACTCCTAAATTAAATTGTTACTGGAATATTTATCCATCCATCCATTATCCAACCCGCTATATCCTAACTACAGGGTCACGGGGGTCTGCTGGAGCCAATCCCAGCCAACACAGGGCACAAGGCAGGACACAAACCCCGGGCAGGGTGCCAGCCCACCTCAGTGGAATATTTATATGCATGTTTAAACAACTATACCTACCTTACAGTTTCTATAGTTGTAAGACGTATGGGGTCCAGGTAGTTAAGAGAAATAATAAGAAATAATACTACCTTAAGGAAATGAATTAAGCAGGATCAGGATTTTCCATAATGATGCTGGTGTCACATTTCAAACGGTGATCATAATCAATGACATTGTGCTCTGTTTCTCTAAAACAAAATGGGACAATCTAAATAAAACTGTCTCTCAGTGCACATCCAGTAATCTGCAGCTGCTTAGCAAAATGCTATGAAATTTGGAGAGAAATATCAACTGTTTTACAGCAGGCAGGCTGTTCATCGTCAGGAATTAATTTACTTGCCATAAAGGTAGGAGTGAAGGGAGTACTATGCTATGGCTAGCTTATCATTTCAGATTAACTCCTAATTTTCAATACTTTGATACAGTGTGGGGCCAGGTTTCCTTTATATGTCCTAAATATGAACAAATCCTTTAGAGACTTTAGTAAATGACATCTGACAAGGATGTCATAGTATTAAGAACATCACGGTGAGCTGCTTTGTATTTTGAAACCATATAAAACCTGCATGGAAATGGTGAATTCAGCTCTCTAAATGTAAGCGTGTCCATTAAAAAGTGCTTTTAAATGACACTTCATTAATGGAAAATGCACTGAGGTAATTTCAGTTTTATTTTGTGCTGCCTCTGGAAATTGAAAATCACTGCCATACCTTCAACTGTCAACGCCGATTTTGCTGATATTAATTTAGGTGCTGCTTCTATTAAGTATTCACTTTTAATAAGGGAAAATGTGAAGAGTTTCATGTCGAACATGATGCATGTGATGTTATTCAAGAGCTGTGAAAGTTCAGAGAAGAATAATCATTTTAGAAACGGTAGTCAGGCAGATCTACCTAGCTGTGTGGCTATAGACCTCATTCACTAAGAAACAAAAGAAGGGTTCTCTTTATAAACAGATTCACACAAAGTTGTCACTAAAATGGTTCATATTTGGGCATTTCTTTTTTCAGATTATTATTATAATAAAATTTACTGAGTGTATTGGCAAAGTGGTTACCAGCTGGGAATGATTTTAAATTCTGGTGAGAGTACGTGCATGTTCTCCCATTATATGTTTCGGTTTTCTCCAGGCAGTTTGGTTGCTTCTTAAGTAGTAAAAAAGGTAAGCATGTTTGTTTCTTAGCATCTCCAAACTGGGTTGAATAAAAGCTGTCAAGTCAAGTCAAGTGGCTTTATTGTCATACCATCCATACACCATATTTCAGCACACAGTGGCACAAAATAGAGTTTTGGAAGGATTGTGGTGCAACATATGGATAAACACAGGACAAGTGCAAGACAGATAAAGAACTGTGCTATAATCCATCCATCCATTATCCAACCCGCTATATCCTAACTACAGGGTTACAGGAGTCTGCTGGAGCCAATCCCAGCCAACACAGGGTGCTAATAGAATATGCAAATTCCACGCAGGGAGGACCCAGGAAGCGAGTCTTCTAACTGCGAGGCAGCAGCGCTACCCACTGCGCCACCGTGTCGCCCTACTATAATCTAAGTTGATAAATACATTTTATAATAGGTATGTTAATAGACTAATACTTTGAAATAGACAGTAATAAATAAATAAAAACAACTAATAATAAAAAAGCAACACTAGTAACATAGAATATAAATTAGAATCAGAATCACAAACTACTAAGAACAGACCTGAGGCTAAGGGGGCAGCACGGAGTTCAGAGTCCAGACAGTCAAGGGGTAGAAGCCGTTGCAAAACCTGTTCAGAGGCAACAGTACCTCCTGCCAGATGGAAGTGGGACAAAGAGCCTGAAGGATGGCAGTTCTGCCATTGTAAGAATAGCTCACATATGGTTCACAGTGCAGCATACGCATAGGAGGATGGACAACTGCTTCACTCTGTGAACTGGGCACCACCATTTAGCACCAGTCTGTTTCATAGTTTGTTCAGCAGGCAAATCATATGAATCTCATATCTTAAATAGATAAAAACTTGACATTTGCAATACTCTTAGTAGCAACTAAAGGGGGATGAACTGACTCAAAAGGCCTTTGAGGTCACAAAGGGATGATTTTCCCTTGCTTTGACATGCTTCTGTGAAATAAAGGCTGACATACACGAAAGTGTTCAAGCACGCATTACTCTTTCTACAAAACTTTCATAATCAAAATAAAAATAAAGCGTGCATTTGTTGACTGTAATTATGCCGCGTAGTTCTAACAGATATGGACTGTACACCGTTTCTTCTAAAGGTACACTATTGATAAGCAGAAGTTCTTTTGATCTTTTTAGCATGTAATCAGAGTCACTGTAGATCAAAGAGCAGAAATTGGAAGTGCTATACAGTAGAGATACTGTAATACTACTCTTTGATTTTTGAGTGTACAAGGATGAGATGTAAAATAAAATCGCAAGCAGTTGCTTTATGGAAGCAGCACTGAGAAACAAATCTCAATTGTTTCACAAATGCATTCATTGGGTTTGTGTGGAGTTTTTTGAGACGACCATCAGAGTCAAATGTAAGTAACATTATACAGAAGTAATACTTTGCCAATCTGGAAGTATTTATCTTACTTATTTGAGAGGAGCAGTGTCAACTGTGCATAGCTGATTCCGCACTAATGGAGTGTATTAATAAGGGGGAGGCGGCAGAGTTGAGGAGTCAGGTCAGGTGGAGGACTTTGTTTCTTGGTGTAGGAAATCAAATTGTCTGCAGCTTAACATCAGCAAAACCAAGAGACTGGTTCTTAACTTTTGCAACGCCAAAGAGGCTCCATGTCTGTTCTTTATTCAGGCAGTAGATGTGAAGGTGGTGCAGTGCTTCAAGTACTTGGGAGTCGACATCAATACCAGGCCGGACTGGTCTCGTAACACAGAGGAACAATATGAAAAGGGCAGTACAGACTGTTTTTTCTTAGGTGATTGTACTCCATTACTGGCATTTTTCATATCTTCTTCAACTCGTGATGGTCAGTGTGAATTTCTAGCTGCGCTATGCTGGGCTGGTAACATCACTTTGAGAGAGAGGACCACTTAATCCCCAAGCTATTTAAAAAGGCAGCCTCAGCTATGGGACGCACTCTCGACCCACTGAGGGTATTAGAGGAGAAATAAAGACAAAACTGAAGACCATTATGAATAATGCTGCACGTCCCCTCTAAGACATATATTAATGTTATTTGTTATAATATTAATTTATTTATTGTGCTACTGCAAAAAGCTAAATTTCACATTGGGGACAAATAAAATGCTACTTATCTAATTGTTTTGAAAACTTAGGAAATAGTCATAGCAATCCTGGATCATCCGCCACTCTTCTGAATTTGGCTTTTTTCCTTTGACTGGGTAATGGGGAGCTTAAATGCAGGTTTGGTTTCTGCCTTGTGGCTAATGAGGTCAGGATAGACATAAACTTCTCAGCTCTTTAAGAAAATGATAACTGCATGAATCATAAGGCTTATGAAAAAATGACACACACATGCAAGTCAAAAGGAAAATAAGAATGCACAAACAATACTTAAAAAAATAAGAAGTCAAGAAATGAGGGCTGCAGACAATATGATTCTAGAATATACTGTATTATGTCTCCATTTGGAAATACCAAATTGCTATTCTGGCATCACTCCTTTCTACAAAAGTTGCTAATACCTTCAGAAAAGTGCAGAAAAGCACATTGTCTTTGTGTGTGGCGCTCTGCTTGCACAAGTCTTTTTTAAACAGTCATCACATAAAGTGTTCATGCATGGTATGGTACCTTCTAACATCTGCACAGAAAAACACTGCAAAGAGTGATGAAAGCTCGGAATAGTACTTACACACAGCTCCCTTCTGTTAAGAACAAACAAGACCTTAGAAAGGCAAATAGTATTATTAAACACCCTTGCCAGCCCAGACCATCAAATTTCTCCCTCCTTTGTTCAGGACCATTATCCCACACGTCAAACATTTAGGGACGATTTTTATCCAAAGGTGATAAGGCTGCTCAACAGCCACTCATAGTGTCCTGCATAAGTGTTTCTAATGTGTAGGGTCTGGTGTAACGTTTACACTGCTTGGGCCAGTGGACTGGGGCGCCAAATTCTATGTAAATATAGTTAAGGCAGAGCGAGACTTGGGGTGACGTGTGATGATTCACTTGAGAGTGTTAAGCCAGAGTAACAGTATTCTGCTACCATCTAGTGGATGAAATAACAACATGCTGCAGAAAATTATGAATATTTCAAAGTGTTCGGCCACTTCACGCTAATTCATACATATATAAGAATGGGGTGGAGCCGTTTTCAACCAAAAATCATAAAGCCGCTTTTAGAACAAACAAACTGACCCATTGATTGACCCACAATCATGCGATAGTGATAATGTTGGGAATTTGTCATCAGACGTTGACATGAAGAGTGAAACTGAAACCTGTTCAGTAGATTCTGCTCTGCCACGTTTCAGTGATGCTCATGTTTGGTGTCAGCTTCATACTCATACGTTTGACAATCCTGCACCTTCTTGTTACCTGTTTACAGGTAACTTCAGTTTATAGATGTCTGTTGATCATGATTGTCTGGACCAGTGCTTCCCAAACTCGGTCCTGTGGCCCCCCTGTGCCTGCAGGTTTTGTTTCAACCAGCTTCTGTTTTAAATTGGACTCCTGGGCTAATTAAGTGATGTGTTATTTCCCAAGGTTTGTGTTTTGGGAACAATATAGAAATTAGAAAACTAAGTTTGGTAAAATATATATATATATATATATATATATATATATATATGAATATATATATATATATATATATATATATATATATATATATATATACACTGTCAGGGATGCCAGGGGCAACGACCTGGCTGGGACACCATGAGGGACCGGAAGAGGGTCAGAGCCCACCCTGGATCACGTGGGGGCCGCCTTCCTGGTAGCTCTGGGGGCCACAGGTACAGGGCATGGAAGCTCCACCGTGTAGGGGCCCGTGGTCACCGCCAGGAGGCGCCCCAATGCCTTGGGGACCTGTTACAAAGATTTAGGACGGCACCCGAAGAGCTTCCGCCACACTGGGGCGTGGCCAGAGGAGGAATGCCGGGAACACCTGGGGCTCATCCGGGGACTGTTTAAAAGGGGCCGTCTCCATTCATTCAGCGCTAAAGTCGGGTGGAAGAAGGACGAGGCAAGAGAGGAGAGTGGAGGCGGCCCGAGAAGAAGGCATTTGTGGCCAGGACTGTGTGTGTTGGGGTTTGTGCACTTTATTGAACTGGGTCTGAGTGACCATTTATTATAAATATTGTAAATAATAAACGTGTGGTGGTGAGTAACAACATGTCCGGCTGTCTGTGTCCGGGTTGGCTCCACACTATATATATATAATAAATGTACCAAGCAGTTATATGGGAATAATGTATTTTTTTTTTCTTTTTAACAGTATTTTCACCTTGATTTTCATTCTGCTTTTCCAGGTGTTCTAATTGTTTAATTAATCCATTATTTACTAATTAGTGGGTCTGATGTTAAAGTAGTTGCAGCCTTTGATTATTCAGTGTAGTGTTTGACAGCGTGTCTGCTCTGCTCATTTTTAATTGTCATTAATAAGACACAATGAAGGGGAAAACTGCACAGAGAAAGGGCAAAATATAATGAAATTAACAAAAGAGAATTCCATCCATCCATTCTCCAACCCGCTGAAACCGAACACAGGGTCACGGGGGTCTGCTGGAGCCAATCCCAGCCAACACAGGGCACAAGGCAGGAACCAATCCTGGGCAGGGCACCAGCTCAACACAGACAAAAGAGAATTGAGCATTTAAATCTACAGCAAAAGCAGAAATATTTCTAAATGTCTTATGAATGTAAAAATCATACTGCTGTGCTTTTCTGAATGTCGAATAAAAGAAAATAATCCCAGCTAATTAAATGGGATCAGTGTTATCAAGTGCTGTCATTGATTAGGAAGCTGCTTGGAACAAAAACCTGCAGCCATAGAGGGTCCCCATGCAGGACAGAGTTTGGGAAACACTGGTCTGGGCTATTTACGATTTTTCGATAAAAGTCTGGTAGAGAAAATAGTTGTTGAAATGAACCACAATGCTAAGTTGTGTCGGGAAAGTCACAATAAACCATTTGTTTGTCATAGTCATTGGCAACCTGTTATAGCAGACGAAATGTGGGTGTTTTTCCATCTCCCGATACTGCAGGGCATACCAGGTAAACCAGTCCAGAGATGGTACTGGTCTATAAAGTGGTTGTTGCAGACACCTGCATCTAATAACAATGATCATGATGTCGCCAATCACCCAGCACAGAAACTGTGGGATGGGAATCAAGCGATCATCAAGAATATACACAAGGTATACGTACCTGACCATGAAAGTTTCATGGGCTACAAGGAAAGAGTATCATGGATTCTCTACATTGCATCCAAACACCTGTGAACTGAAGCTGCAGTTTATTAGCATTAAACCAGATTAGCAAAAATAATATTTTTTAGTGTTATTTCTTTAGGGTTTACTGTCATTAATTACTACTAGAAAAGTCAGGACTTGATTTTACCGTATAATTTCCGGTATTTTATAATGTTGCTCGTATAAGTTGAAAGTGTAAAATTCACGCTATTGGTCCAGAAGATTATGATATGCTAACGCCCACCAGAGAGAGTCACCAGGGAGCACACGGCCTTTTTTTTCTATGTGGGTGCAGCAGTGCGCTGTATCAGCGTGTGCTCCTAACCTCTCTCTCTGTCTCTATTGTGACTATGTGACCACACAGTAATACCCAAACTATTACGAAGCAACGTTTGCACTGATTTGTGTTTTTTCGTATCTCACACCCTGATACACCTTTATTGGAACAGCAACCCTTATCTTCGATGGAGTGTTTGATCAGAAGAAAATATGAATCTGGTTTTAAATTTAACGTTGTTGAAGTAGCAAAAGAAATTGGAAACTGCGCTGCTGCAACAAAATTTAATGCGTCAGAGAAACTGATGTGAGAATGGAGGAGGCAGGAAGATGTAAAAAAAAAATTAAGTGTCACATTTTTGAACGGGTGTATAAGTCGGGGTCTGATTTTATGATCGATTTTTTGGGTTTTGAGACCTGACTTACATGTGAGTATATACAGTATTTTGAAATGATATGGGCACTTAACTGAGCAGTAATTGTATAACTAAATGTGATGGTAGTAAGATAATATTGTTTGTCTTTATTTAGCTTCTTCTCCTTTTTATAAGATCTTTCTGTATATTTTTAATGAAAACTCCAAGGAGTAAACTTTTTTGGTCCTTTATTTATATTTTATTTTACCACTTAGAAGGCAATTAAGTTAGTCTGTCTCTTAAAGTAAAGCTTGCATGGTGTGAGTGAATGTGGGCAAAAATCTGAGCGCGCCCTGTGATGCGCTGGTGCTCTGTCTGGGGTTGATTTCTACTTTGTGTTCAAACTGCCAGCACAGTCACTGCCCAAAAAACAAATGGATACGTCTGTATGCTGGTAAACATATTCTGTACAACCAAAGCCTTGTCTGTAGATGGTGACAGGCATTTGGGCTGGGCTTTCTGCCCTGTGCCGTGTGACCACCATGTGCACTGAGTTACTATCAGGAGGTCGTCCTTTAGCCGTCCCATTGCTGTAAATGTAAAGGTTTGAAAGTCATATCGTCCATTTCTTATGGGATATTTCATCCATTTTTTTACTTATAGGGTTTTCTGTTTAGTTTGAATAGGCAATTAATTATTTATGCTCTTGCAAGCATGACTAGGGAAAACTGCTTCTGTTTTCTCTGTCATTAATAATAAAGCTACTGATGACAAACCGTGTGGAGAATTTGGTTTGTTTAATTATCTTCATTTTCAGGTAAGAAGCCTAAAACTTTTAATTTAAGGAAAGATGTACATTCCCGAAACGTTAGTCAAATAGGAACTGGGCAAATTCCAAAGGTTATTTTTGTTTATAGACAGTTTCAAATTTAAGTTAAGGTTCACTGTCATGTATACGCAGTACAATAAATTGTTACTTGCATACCTCCTCAGAATAGTGACACTGACAGCATATATTGTATGTAAAAAAAAACTTGTAAAACAACCTTATAGCATACAAATAAAACCTGTCTGTTGCACTACTGACCCAAGTGCCAAAGGAAGGTGGGAGAAAAGTGGCTGAGGTCTTTAATTATACTGATTGCCTTTCCAAGTTGGCATGTGCGATGTATTGTATGTTCTGAACAGAAGACTGCTGGGTGCTGGTACTATTCTATGCCACTTCCAACATTCTCTGCATCTGCTTTACAACCATGAGATGAGTACGGTCCACACCAGGACTTTAGATAGATAGATAGATAGATAGATAGATAGATAGATAGATAGATAGATAGATAGATAGATGTGAAAGGCACTATATAATAGATAGATATGAAAGGCACTATATAATAGATAGATAGATAGATGTGAAAGGCACTATATAATAGATAGATAGATAGATAGATGTGAAAGGCACTATACAATAGATAAATAGATATGAAAGGCACTATATAATAGATAGATAGATAGATAGATAGATAGATAGATAGATAGATAAGACCTTATTTGTTCCTGGGGAAGTTTTGGTTTTTACAAAAAATCAATATGTAAATAACTAAATTAACTCAAGTAGATTAATAAATAATATTATTTTAGACAAAAAACAAACCCCTCTCAAATATCAGCACAATGATTAAAAAGGTAAAAAACTTCCAATTTGACAGTTCTAGTCCCAATGAGACATTACGCAGACATATTGCTGTTGGTATAAAGCGTTTCTTGACACACTTCTGCTGAATGATTCCCTTTCTGAAAGTCCTCAGTGTTAGCATGTCATAGAGAGGTTGTGCAGCATTGTTCATAATGGCACTCGTTTTAATTCTATCCTTCACTACGACCTCCAGTAGGGCCAGAGTGAGTCATATAACTCTGCTTGCCCGTTTAATTAGCTTGTTGATTTGGTGGGCCTCTCTCAAAGTGATGTTAGGAGTCCAGAACACCATACCATTAAAAATCACACTGGCCATCACAGAGTTGTAGATGACATGAAGAATGTTACTACTCACATTAAAGGAATGCAGTCTCCTAAGAGAAAAGACCCTGCTCTGCCCTTTTTTATAGAGTGACTCCATTGTGCACCTGCAGGATTTAGTGACAACAGAACGACAAAGACACCTGAGGAAGCAAAGGCATTGATCAGCTTTTTTTGACTAGGGCAAAATGTGTGTATTGATGGTCACTCCAAGAAACGTAAAGCTGCTCACACCATTAGCAGCATCCTCTCTGATGAAGATGTCAATGTGGCCTATGTCTTCCTGAAGTCTATAACCATCTTTTCAGTTTTACTGACATTAGGGGCTGGCGCCCTGCCTTGGGGTTTGTTTCCTGCCTTGTGCCCTGTGTTGGCTGGGATTGGCTCCAACAGACCCCCGTGACCCTGCAGTTAGGATATAGCAGGTTGGATAATGGATGGACGGATGACATGAAGGGTAAGTCCTGGAGGCACAGTGTGATGTGTGTTAAACATACAGAGCACCACTGTTAGCATTTTGACTGTAAGGTGACTGCATTACTGGATTGCAGTAATTTTATAAAAGTCAAGTTTGTATTTTAAAATGGTACAAATGACTTTGCTGGCATTATAACCAAATGAAATTCTACAAGATAGCATACAGCGTTTGCAGATTGTTTAATGTTTACATTCTTGTTATACAGTACGTTTTGTGTATTTGTGTGTTTTCATATTCAGCCCCGATAAAGGAACAAACAATGTGAAGTATTTGATGTATTTAATTATCTCCATCTTCTGATTCACAACATAAACACTTGAAGAAGAATCTGCGAGTTTACCTAAAATACATACTGTATGTCTGATTCCTTATGCCTTCAAACTTAAAGAAGGCGACACCACAAAGAATTCAGTAGCAAAATGTGAAATAGACATACAGTATGGTTACTGAAAGTGCCACGATGACATAGTGGTTACTACTACAAACACATAGCTCGGGGAAACTGCATTCAGGCTGGCATCTCCCTCGAGAGCTGATTAATGGCAGACATTAACTGTTAAAGCTTACGTTACCATAAAGTTAAAACATTTTTAATAGACTAATTTGTATAGATTATGTCACTTTCACAGAAAATGGCAGTATTTTATATAGCAACCTTCCTAATATCACAACAGATGTGGGTTATGCATAAATGTTTGTCCGGTCCAAAGATAGCTTCTGAATTTTGCTAGTTGGCACTTTTGATTTAAATACAAATTCTTGTAAGCTTTGTAAAGGGTTTTATTTCGATTCACTCCGAAGATCTCAACAGTACAGTCGAACGTTTAAGAAAGTAATGCAAAAAGAAAGGCCAATTGTGGTAACGATCAATATGCCAAGGAGGACAATGTGTAGCATGCAAAAAATAATGGTTTGGTAAAAATAAACATGCAGTGACGGATAAAGAAAGGAAGAAAACAAAAGTCCAAAAGAAAGGAATGACAACTGCAACACTACTGCCTCTCATTGCTGATGTCCGCTTGCACATCTCACAGCACTCCCTTCACTGGCTCCTTCTAGCCGGACATCTAATCTTCTCACCAGTGAACTCTTGAATCAGCTCACGTTTACCGATCCTATAATTTGAAGATATTTTAAAATACTAACTGGGTCATGTCTGACTAAAAGGATTTCTGGGTCTTAGTGTGGGTCTCAGTGTGGGTCTCAGTGCTTTCTGCCAACCATTTCCAATAAGGGTTGTACTGTATGTTCCTACTCCTATCACTTGTGTGCCATCACTGTCCGTCAGTCCTTCTGGACATAGTTTTAACAGTGTAAGGCTTCCCTACTTATACTGACCTTGGAAAATGTAGTGCCCTCAGTCAGCTAGGAGGTCTTCTGCCCTCCCTCCTGGCTATCAAGTCTTCTTTAGGCAGAAGGTTAGGCGTTCTTGGTTGCCCGTCCTCCTCCACCCTGAACATTGTATATTTCTTCTTAGGTTGCACCTCTCTCTCTCCACTTCAGTGGTGCCACTGTTAATTTACCTTTGAGGGCATTGAGGACATCCTTAGGGAATACAGCTGCCTAGCAATGCCATGCTCCTTTGTTCCACACTGACACGATGAGTTGAATTACTCCTCTGGGTGGGTGTTTTTCATTGTCTCTCTTGCTCAAAGCTGAGTTGTGTCCATCTTCTGTTCAGCCCTTTTCTCTGTAGCACTTTGCTCATTCAGCAGCCATCACAATGGGCTTCAAAAAATCTCCAGGTTCACAGAATCCTATCTTGCGTCTGGTGGCCACTCACCAAGAACTCATACATATTTCTCAGCACTGACAGGCTTCCCAAACAGCTTTGTCAAAACCCTGTTTGAATATCCAGTTTTCTGGTACGTAAGGAAAGCTGTACATTGGAAATGATTTAGAATAATTCTAACACCAACAGATGCTAATCTGAGCAATTTGTTAACTATTTGTTATAGCAACCGACCAGCACATTTACTAAACAGAGAAGAGAGGAGAGGTTAGGAGCAGGCGCTGATACCACGCATTGCCGCACCAACTCAGGATCCCAGATGAGGACCCGAGTGCAGCCATGCAATGGGTGACACCTCAGCACCACACTAGTTCAGGTGGAATGGAACAGCGTGAGGTTTTTTATGGTGGCTGCCATCAACCCACAGGTTTTCCATGCAGGTTGGAGGACCCACAGATTAAAGTTACACCCAGGATGGAGCAATTGCAGGTTAAAGGCCTTGCTCAAGGGCCCAACAAAGTAGAGTCAATTTTGGCATTTCCGGGATTCGAACCGGCAACCTTCCGATTGGCTAGTGCAGTTCCCTAGCCTCAGAGCCACCACTCCGTTACTAAATAACATTTTGTATTTTTAATAATAGCTACGGTTTTCTTTATTTCATTCTTTACTCACACTCCTAACATTTACTTTATTGCCACTGCAAATCCAGTTGCATGGAATCTGATTTAGTGAAGCTCATAAAAGTAAAATATCAATACAAACATAAAGAAAGGACTAGACAAAATAACAGCAATACCGCAAGAAAAAGTTAAACTTTGAAGCAACTAAATTACAATTACTAATGCAACCTCAAAGATGAATCATATTAGGCTGAGAGCTAATTAGCAGTACAGTTTATATAGCTATAAAAGAGACCTGACAATTAGCCCTCTGATAGGTGCATTTTCAAAGCAACTCAAACTCAAAGAGGCCAACAGACCGCGGCAGATGCATAAGTCATAAAACTATAAATGTATTTCAGAAATAATGACAGGATATGTTAAACATGAATAAAACTGCACAGGCAAAGATAAACAGTGTTCACAAGTCAAAGGTCACTGACATTGATCGACACTTCACAGGATAACTGGTATCAATTATTGCAGAATTAAATATGCACCACTGTGACTGAGTCTTAAGAAAAATTTAATTGTGGACTTCACAAACTTGACATTCAGAAACGTATGGAATTCAAGGCCAAAGCACAAAAATGGATAGCCTCGTGTAAGGAGCACAAAACCCTGGACACATAAGTAAATTAAAAAATATGTATATGGTCTAATGAGCCATCTTTCACTTTATTCCTGCTTCCGGATGGTCTTAGGTTTTGAGAAAGACTACAATGTCTGCTGCTTTCTGTTAAACACGAAGGGGCATCTGTAATGCCATCTCATGGCAGTCATCAGGTCCGATTGCTATCAATGGTCTTATAAGGGAGAAGAAATATACGACCATTTCATAGAACCTGTGGCGTCCTATGGTGTGAATAATGTTTCTGTGCTCCATGGTAATATTGAAACTGTAACAGCTACTACTAAAATAACACAAGAATGGTTTCACAAACATCTGGAGTTTTCTGACTTACAAGGAGAAATAAAATACTTTCATGAGAGGGGACTGGGAGAGAGTTTCGGTAACCAAAAAAATCAAACACTGTCTTTTAACAATTCCAGATCATTAATCAATAATCAAGTTGTTGAGCCAAACAAACAATAACTGAAAAATCGCTAACTCACACTATGTTCATCCACATCTCAGTTACTTAAGTAAGGCACATGCTAACCTTTATTACCGTATATACTCGTGTATAAGTTGGGTCTTGAAACCCGAAAAATTGATCATAAAATCAGACCCCGACTTATACACCCATTCAAAAATGCAACACTTATTTTTTACATCTTCTTGCCTCCTCCAATCAGTTTCATAGACACATTGAATTTTGCTGTAGCAGTGCAGTTACCAATTTCTTTGGCCACTTCAACGACTTTTAATTTAAAACCAGCCTTATATTTTCTTCTGCTTGAACGCTCCATCGTAGATAAGGGACGCTCTTACGATAAAGGTGTATGAGGGTGTCAGGTTGGGGAGCATGGACTGGTACAGTGCATTGCCGCACCCACTACATGACGAAACAATTCAGGGACCCGGTTAGTAACCCCTCAGGCAGACACGCGGTCCAGTCCCACCCTCCAGAAATGACCCTCTATCTGCCGCAGCCAGGTGTTATGTGGGCGACCCCTTGGCCTGGTCCTGCCACTCAGGTACCCAGCAATGAGGATCTTATGAGCTGGATCACCCTCGGGGAAATGCGGCACATGGCCATAAATGATGATCCCTCACAATGCAGGTAATATAAGATAAGGTAAGATGTGAGATACAAAAAACACAAAACAGTGCAAACGTCACTTCGGAATAGTTTGGGTATTACCATGTGGTCACGTAGACATAACACATAAAAAAAGGCCGTCTGCCCCGTGGTTACTCTCACGGGTGGGCGTTAGCATATCATAACCTCTTGCACCAATAGCATGAGTTTTCTGCATTCGACTTATACAACCGACATTATAAAATACTGGAAATTATACGGTAAAATCAAGCCCCGACTTATCCGCAGGAAAACTTAAACGCAAGTAGATACGGTTGTTGCTCCATTGACTTCATATACTGTGTGTCACCTAATGCCTTCAAGGTAATATTGCCATGGAAACATCAATGCCAAATTGCAGAAAATGAAGAAAACTTGCTGTCATGTTCATGGAACTACTTCGTTATAGTACATGTCAAAGCATGAGTATGGACATGAGTGTGCTCAAATTGTAGTCATGAAGAGTTAAACTTAGTCAGCGATGAAGTTCAGATACAGTATGCGCTGCTGTTCAGACATTCTTCAGACTGTATCAAGAGCCCTAAATTGAAAACATTCCCCACACCATCACAGCGCCAACACCAAACAGGATACAGTAGTTCTTGATTCCAGTTTTGATGCTTCTGTGGGAAGCATCTGTTCTGCTGACAGCATTAACACCTGACACGGTCCTTCACAGCCGCAGCCCATTTCAGACAAGTCCAATAAGTGGCATGCTGGGTATAGAAGACCAATCAGACATTGTGTCATCATTTAAAACACAAAAACTAAATGATCAATTGCTTTTCACTATGTTACATGATTTTCTTGTCAGTTTAAAATGACACCAGCTGGATGCAAGGACCGGGAGAGAGAGCATCCACAAGGCACTGCCTTCCCTGGCATGCTAGAGGGCAGCCCTCCTGGGTGGCTGTGGCACCACAGATTCCCACAGGAGTTGGAGTTTGGGTTCCATGGGGGCCACCAGGGGGAGCTTTAGAACCCTACTTTGGGTTTCCTCACACCTGGGAGTTCTAATTAATCCTGATGAGCCACTTGAAACACTCCTGGGTGTAAAAAATATAAAAGGAGCTGCCTTTCTCCATTCTACGAGCCCGAGTCGGGAGGAAGAGGAGCAAAACCTGCTGGAGGAGCAGCAGCAGTGGTGGTGAAGAGGAGAAAGACTCTGCTGTAGACGGTGTGCTTATGTATTGTGCTACTGGGTACTTGTACTGTACTGTTGTGGGGAATGAGGGAGAAGAGCTCCCCATTTACTGAACATGTGGGCTCTGTGACTGTTGCGTCTGGGGTTTGCGGAGCTGCACTCCCCTTGGCTTCCACACTACATCCATCCATCCATTTTCTAACCCGCTGAATCCGAATACAGGGTCACGGGGGTCTGCTGGAGCCAATCCCAGCCAACACAGGGCACAAGGCAGGAACCAATCCTGGGCAGGGTGCCAACCAACCGCAGGACACACACACAAACACACCCACACACCAAGCACACACTAGGGCCAATTTAGAATTGCCAATCCACCTAACCTGCATGTCTTTGGATTGTGGGAGAACACCGGAGCGCCCGGAGGAAACCCACGCAGACACGGGGAGAACATGCAAACTCCACGCAGGGAGGACTCGGGAAGCGAACCCAGGTCCCCTAACTGCGAGGCAGCAGCGCTACCACTGCGCCACCGTGCCGCCTCCACACTACAAGATCTAAAAAATACTTCTCACTCTTTCACATTTATTTAGTCCACTTTGGTGAAACTTGTGCTTGCTGTCAGAACAAAGAAATGTTTGGAAGCGGAATGCCTTTTACCTCAACTGTTGGCACCCCTTGTCCCATATCTTCAGACTGACTGGTTATTTGATTATATTCACTTTTGGCATGAATTATACGTGGTCTTGAACTGAAATACAATACGCTCAGAGCAGCAACTAAGCGAAATGCAATGCGTTTGCTTTGCTTTTAGTTCTGACCCGCAATCTATGGACATGAGTTAAAATACAATATGCTTTTGTATTTCATTTTAAACGTCATGAAATTGTGTGCCGTACTGAAAAGCAATCAATGCTTTGATTGGTATGTTTTTAATTATGACACGATAAAACTGTGCCAAAATGAAATGTACCACATGCATATTGTAATTAACACCTTGGATTGCATTTCATTTTGGCACAAATACTCTTACATAACTCTGAGTTCTGCACATTCTGCACACCAAATTTGAATTCTGCTGAAATTCTTCAGGTGAGATCCCAGGTATTTGCTTTTATGATTCTCGCCATTCTCCTTCCATCCTTCTGACCCACAAGCTGTTTCATGCATTGGGTCACTTTTCGTAAGTAGCTTTTTGCACTGTTCGCCATAAACCATTGAAACAGCTGTGCATTAAAAAGCTAGGACTGGGTGATGCTAGCATTGATGCACCTAATGCCAACTGTCATATCACGATCAAAATAATTAAAGCCAGCCCATTTAAAACCACTAACAACTGAATACTGGTGTGCCTGATTTCTGCCATACCACTATCATGTGACATAGAGCATGACGTGTTGGAATTGGTGGGAAGACCCTAACAAGCTGACAACTCTGTGTGTTTCTAAACAGTTACACATTTTGTACCTCATTTCCATAGCGCGTTGCTTTTTAAGTTTATAGGCTACAAACACAGATGAAGGTCAACAGTGTGATTATCATCAAAGCACTCAGCTAAGAATGCATCACTCTTAAAAAAAAAAAAGAAAGAAATTGAAGAATCACAAATCAGGTCCAAACAGTAATAGCATGTTCTTTGCCTCTGACACTGGATGTCAAAAAGCAACTTACAATCTCTCCGGATGCCATTATCTTTCAGCTGAGCACATTGAGTTGTCAAATACCCTTATTCTGATTTGTCATTTCTTCCTTTCTGCTCCCCGGCTTCATTCATTTTAAAGGACTTTTAATGGGGAAGTTAAAGAAAAGACAAAAATCAGCTGAGGTGCTTACTGTAGGTCACAGTCAGAAGAAATTCTTTAGTCATAGGGTGTCACTTTCTTTTCTAGTACATCCGTACAAAGCACTCATCTAAATGGCAGACAATTATAGAGTAGAGACCTCTGTAAAATAAGGACACTGAAACTTGCTATATTTTCCCCTCTTCTATGCTGCTGCAAATCACTTATTACTTAAACTGCGGGAATAACAACACAAAATCTAATCACTATATCTGAAATTATTGTTGCATGAGATGGTTTATGCATTGTGCTCCCACATTTATGCAGATTTTAGACTCTGCTACCTTTGTTTACAAGGTTATTTACATATTTAATTCCAAATTCCCTTTCCAAAGTACTATAAAAGCCACAATGCAACTCTTAAACAGATGCTGCAAAGATGGATACTAAATATTTGTTTACTGAGGCGATATGAACACAAACCCAGAAGGCAGTACAAATTCATACTTGTTGACAAATGGGATATGGGATAATCTGATCACTGATACTGTACCCCTTTACACGTGGCACCAATCTGCCAAGAAACGAACAGTTTGGTGCCATCTGGACAGCACAATTTAAATGGCTACAGCAAAATGTTAATATCCTTAAGACTGGCAGCTCAGCTGACAGCCTTGTTTTAGGAGAAGTGAGAACTTAAAGCAATAAATCAGTTTTAAGGAAATGGTAAAGAAACCAAATAAGACACAGAGGAGTCAAGGACATTTTAAGAGTGATAGTAACAAATAGCATGAAATTGAAAAGTTGCCCTTTTTAAGTGTAAAAATTAAAGTGTAATTTACCAAGCACTCAAACTGTTTATACAAGATTTCAGTTGCAGAAAAACACTAGAGATGTTGGAAACCTTTCTTGACTGCCTTCCGTAAGAGGGAGTTAGAGGTATTTTTCATGAAAGCACTAGCTAACCAATTATCGTATTTTTGCTAAACCATAGTAATCTCAAACACATTCTGTTACATACCACCTGAATCTTTGTTCCAAGTTAATAATTTACAGAATCTGATTCTCATCAGTAATATATGATATAATTCGGGGTATTTTATCCCATTTTCAGCTATCTCAGTAGAGACGCCACAGGTTACAGACAGCTTTAGGCAAATTCAATTCACTCCAGTTGAAATGCTGACCTTGCTTAACCTGGCAAAATGAAGCAAAGATTAGCAAGCTGCTTTACACTTTAGGGCGAAATGGGTCAAGCAAAAAAATAAAATAAAAATAAAATAACACTCACCCATCTAAAATGTAGGATTTCTTGCCATTAGCACAACATTCAGAATACTTTGGATAAATATTTATGTGAATGTACCATTGAAAGAGGAAAATATTTCTCCTAGAATCCAGATCCACAGGGATTATAAATCAACCAAAACCCAGCACTAGTGTATAATAGTATACTGTAATCTGGGCTGGGTGACGCTGTAGGCAAAGGAACAGTAAGGAAGGCACAAAGAATGTGCAGAGAATGATATCTTAAGAGAGTACAATACAATCAAATAAAACTGATTTTTGTATAGCATTCTTTATTGAGGGCAGGCGCAGAGTGCTGTGAACAAACTCTCTAGTAAAATGCAAGAACAGATTATGAGAATTACTAAATACAGAATTAGTACATATATACGAGTAAAGATTTGATAAAACACACTCGCAAAAAGTAGAAACTGATTAACATAATTGGAAATCAACAATATCTGTCCATTAAATACCTGGTGAAATATATAGCCAGTCAGCAAAAGAGAACGTCAATGACAAAGATACCGTAGGTAGAGTCACAATCCTGTAGACTTCTGCCAACTGGCCTCCTACCCGCTCCTGGACATTCTATGGTAGCGTCTGTGCGATCCGTGCAGCCTGATAAGAGAGTCTTTCCTTCTGATGATTCCAACACTCTTTTATCTGAGATGACTTTTCCATACGCATGAGAGCAGCCTGGTAGTTGAACAGTTGCACCAAGTGCCGTATCAAGATACCAACAAGAGAAACAGAATAGAGGAGAATGAGTTACAGTTTGTGAATATTGTATTACTTATATTTTTGTACAAAAAAGTAAGGAGACTTGTGTTCACTTCCCAGGTCCTCCCTGTGTAGAGTTTGCATGTCCTTCCTGTGTCTGCGTGTCTTTCCTCCCACAGTCCAAAGATATGCAGGTTAGGTGCATTGGCGATCCTAAATTGATCCTAGTGTGTGCTTGATGTGTGTGTCTGTGTGTGTGTGTGTCCTGCAGTGGGCTTCCCGGGATTTGTTCCTGCCTTGCACCCTGTGTTGGCTGGGATTGGCTTCAGCAGACCCTCGTGACCCTGTGTTCGGTTATCCCGGCTTAGATAATGGATTGATGGATGGATGAATAACAAACAGAGATGCAGTACGCACAGCTAATCAGCAGCTCTAGTCAGGGTGTGCTAGAAAAGTTGTGAGTCTTCAGCCTGGAGTTAAA